>NW_023596746.1:21004772-21122997 GCF_011947565.3 Pollicipes pollicipes | reverse complement strand
CGCATTATACATCTTCCGTGGACTTCTTAGACGTCAGAATAGGTAACTGACCTAAAATGACCTAGGTCAACATTTTGTTCTAGGAACATACTGCCTGGCGTTATCTTTTGTCGCTCAGTCAAATGCAAAACTCAAAGCAATTTTGTAAGATGTTGGTCATCTTAACCTTCAAAAGGTTAAACAAGGTCAATGACCTGAAATGAGAAAGCGACATTTTGCTTAGAAACGGTTGTCTACGTTCTGGGGGCCCTTTGGAGTTCCAACCTGGAACTTAACCTTGTTTGACCTTTTTTGACCCAAAAGTCATGACCTAGGAATCTGAAACTTTTTACCTACGTTTTTTCACACATATCTTACTGTCTTTGAGTATGGGGTGGCCCGGTCTAGCGTCAGGTACAGAGGACTAAAAAGACATCAAGTTTTGCCGCCAGGAGTGTCTCTGGATTGAGACGAATCCCACCTGCAAACACCGACTCGCCCCGGCTGTCTAATCTCTTCTTAAACCACGTTCCTCTGTCCCACTAAGGGAGACGTGCTACTCCATGTCAATGTCTCTGTCAATGTCAATGCCCACCCAGGTGCTGATTGGAAGATACCAGGTGAGACTTTTCTTAACGTACCGCAGCAATTTGGAACCGCCTGCCTCCGACCACCACCGTCTTCATCTCTGACTTTTGAGCAGTTAAAATCTCGCATTTCAAAACGCAACTATTAGGGCATGCGCTTTAGTTTTAAGCTATGCTAATTGCCTGTGTGATTGTATGATAAATGTATGTACGTGTTTGATCTTTGCAAGTCAATGCGGATCCTATCTACTCGCAATTTATTTTCATTCACTTTGGTGTGTGCACACTAGGTTGCGCACATTTTATTGTCAGTTTAGAACATTTATTGGAGGCATCATCTGGCCTTGTACGTGTTTTATAGCATCGCGTTTCACCGTATCGCATCTTAGAATATAGATTTCAACGTTTTGTATTTACAATATCATATTGTGTTCTATGGTCGATAGTGTCGTATTTTGTCGTATATTTTGTAGCATCGACTTTTCTAACCTTTTTTTGTAATGTGTTGCAACCAGGTGCGTGAGTGGTGTAACGAACCAAAGCTACCGAACGTCGCAAGGAGCCGAAGGTCTGAAAAACCACCTCGTGGATGGTTTTCGAGCGAACAAATCCAAACGCGGAGATCCGCTCTTGCATCTGCCCAGAGTGATGACGTGCGGATAGTTGGCGAGTGGTACGTTTCGGCACTGACGGGAGGGTGAATGGCATCAAACGGTGTGCGGCCGGTCTGGCTTTTCGCATGGCACAGGTATTCGTTGGAGCACGGGTACTCGCTTTGTTTGGTCCCGCCGGTAGGAAATGTTTGCTGAAGTCGCATGTCTGTTGCACGACTTTCTCGGCCGCACATCGATCTTTCAGTTCGGTTTTACAGATGATGCATGCATGATATCCAGCTGGAAAACGAGATCTCTCTAACGCAGAACGGAGCAGATAAGTATTCGTGGTCCTGTTTTTGGCCCTGGCGGTACGCATTTGAAGCCAGGATGAGTGTATGCTGCCCTGCACCTTTTTGGCCCTGGCAGTCCGCATTTGAAGTCAGGGTAAGTGTACGGGGCCTTGCACCTTTTTGGCCCTGGTGGTCCGCATTTGAAGCCAGGATAAGTGTATGGTGCCTTGCACCTTTTTGGCCCTGGCGGCCCGCATTTAAAGCCAGGGTAAGTGTACGGTGCCTTGCATCTTTTTCACCAGCTGGTCACCAATGAAGGCAAGCGCCATGTATAAGGTACTCTGGTTTCTACGGGGCTGTTGTTACGTGTCATTTGTTTTGAAACTTTAGTGTTACACTGGTCGGTCGCGTGATAAGGTGTGTGCCTGCTCCAGCAAGGAAGGTGCGAAACGAAGCGGGCGCCAATGCTGCAATGACCATCTGCGTGAAGTCAGGAGCCAGACCATCGTCGTTCGGTGACTATGCGTCCGTCAGTCACCCAAACACACCGCTCAGCGACCATCTGCACATCAGCATTCTGCGCGGCTGTAAGGATGGGACTGCCAGGGAAGTTTCCTACCCCTTTTTTATGAAACATCCCCAGAAGACGAGGGACGTCTTTGACACGTTGTCCGCACTGCTTGGCGTCATCAACTGCGCACCATCTGTCGGCATTCAATCCGACGACCATATCGCCGCTAGATGGCAGGACCGGAGTCCAAGTGGCGTGGCTTTGAATTGCCAGTTTGGCGCCGCCAGCGGCGGAAGCTAGGGACGCCTGGCGCCTCTTTTTCTCCTTTTTTTTACCCATCTATCAACCTGGTGGCGAGCGCCAAAAATTTGCATCCACAAGTATTCTGACCTTCACTCATAACCCATCCAACAAGCCAACAAAAAGGTTCAGTGCTTCTGAGACTCCAGGCCTCATCTACCACCTGCTGTCTTTAGCCAGAAGATTCGAAATGCTGGCATACCACCATCCCATGTGTTGTCATGTACAGCTGCGTACGCGCGGGCGATCGTGGCTCGGCACCGGATCAGGCGCCCTCCCGTCTCCACCCATCCGCTCCTTGCTTAGCATCCGATCATGCAGGCGCCCTCATCCGCGCCCTCCCGTCTCCACTCACCCACTCCCGGCTTAGCACCGAATGAGGCACCCCTCTCTCCACCCACCCGCTCCTGGCCAGAACGCCGTCGCTCAACAATCGAATACATTTATTTCCTTACAAAATATTCGAACGACTAAAACATAAAATATCCGATGACGGCCGGACGGCGCCCCCGGCGGGAAACAGTGGCTCACACGGACACTCGCACGAGCGCGATCGCGGCGCGGAGAGACAGACAGCAGGAAGGTTGAATTCCGCAGCGGAGCAGCGCGCCCCGTCGCCCCTAATGGCCCAATCACACGTCAGGTCAGGTCAGGTCAAGTCCGGTCGCGTCAGGTCGGTCCGCCGACTGCCCGGCGCCTGCAGGATAAAAGTCCCCAGTCCCACAGTCCTGCACACATCACAGCTGTCGACGTCGTCTGGCGTCGGGCGACCGCGGCGCGCCCGGTGGCACACGCCGCGCCGCCCGCCAGGCCGCGGCCCGGCTAGAACTGGAAGCCGCCGCCGACCGCCGCGTCCGTGTCCACGCTGAGCTGGAAGCCAGCGGCGTCGGCGGCCGGCTGCGCCACGTGCGAGTCCTCGTCCTCCTCGTCGCTGAAGTACTTGCTGATGATGGTGGCGGCCTTGTTGTAGATGGTCTCGTTCTCGTGCGACTGCAGCGCCTCGATGCGGTCGAGGCCGCCGCACTCCTCCACCTGCAGCGCCACGGTGCCCTCCTGGCCCATCTGCTCGGCGAACTGCGGACGGGGCGCCGATGGCGTCAGACAGCGACAAAGGCCAATACAGTCCGGCACGGCTCACATACGACGCCACCGCACGCCCTGGCCGGTGGCCAGCCGAGGACACACAGACACGTATTCACAGCACAACTAAGGCACCGTCAGTTAACAATGCATCGCACTGGGACAATTTCCAACACCAAAACACTCCTCCTGTGGATCAGTCCTATCTGCACATAAATCAACGAGCAGTGCAACCTTTCACAAAGCGCACGTTTCAAGCGCGCGGCGCCACGGCGCGCGAGCCGGCGAGCGGTCCGCGGGTGACGGTCTCGGCGCCGCGCTCCTACCCGCAGGATGTTGGAGAGTGCGTCCAGGATGACGGTGACCAGCTTGGCGTCCTCGGCGGCCAGCAGGTCACACAGCGGCTTGACGACGCCCAGCCGGCAGAACTCGGCCACTTGCTCCTGGGAGCCTCCCGACGTCAGGTTCAGGATCACCCAGACCGCCTCCCGCTGCGACCGGTAGTCGCCCTGTCCGACACACCCGCCAGCGACGGACGCACGCGTGAGAACAATGGTGGAACCGACCGCAGACACGTCAGGCTGCTCCGTCCGTTGCGACGGCGGCAGCCGAGGGCACAACACGCCACACCACAACAAACCACTCACAGCAGCGGCCGGGCGGTTTGCCAAAGGGTGCCGAGGACGCAGGATCACGTGTACCGATAACGGCACGAGGACCACGAGCACCGGTACTACGCTGCAAATGGTCCGTGGCGGGCCAGGCGTACAGCCCGCCGTCGCCGCCGCTCCGCTCATCAACGCACCTTTTGCAGCACCTCCAGCACGGGCGCGAGCAGGCCCGCGTCGATGACGGCCTGGATCTGGTCCAGGTTGCCGGCCGTCACGTTGCTGATGGTCCAGGCGGCCTCCTTGACCACGTTGGGTTTGGTGTGCGCCAGCAGGCGCGGGAAGTAGGCCATGGCGCCGGCCTTCACCACCGTGTCCGTCTGAGCGTCGCTGCCCGTCACGATGTTGCCCAGCGTGCGCAGCGACGGCGAGATGATGGTCGGCTCCTGACGGGGGAGGGGGAGGGTGAGGGGTCAGGTGCTGCTCATCCGGGACGCGGGCCGGCTGTGGAGGGAGTACGGAGCCGCGAGACCGCGCGGCGCCGCGGCGCGAGAGCGACGGTTACAGGACGAGGCACTAGCGCAGCTACTCTCAACATGACCGCCAGACGCCCCAATGCTGAACAGATCGGGAAAGCACGGAGAAGCCAGGTATGTGCAAACCGGATCCCAGTACACGTAACTCTCAGACCACAGATCACGAAGTCATTATCAAGTCATTGGCTAACATCAAGTGGGCTTCACAACGCACTCAGCTGCTGAGGCTTTATGGCGCCGCGTGCCTCTCGCTCTGGCAGGGAAGGCGGGCACCGCGGATAATAGAACCAAGCACCTCCGTTCCCTAGACGTGCGGCTTATCCACCAAGCCACCGATACCCCGATTATTGCGGTGCACACCAACTGCGCTGGTCATTTTGCGCCCAAAACGAGCAACATGGACATCAGCGTCAGCACAATGTGTGTACTCTCCATTGGTAATGCAGACTTGACAGTGATACCACAGTCAGCGACCGTTGGAGAGCCATTCCTGTGGCCTAGATTTTGAACACGCACCCACATTGGACATGGTTACGCGTCTTCGATCTGGCGTCACTCATCACAGAGAGAACTAAACAAAAACTGATGTGATATGTGACATGACAGCACCCAGCTATGGCGACAGACAACAGTGACATGGGAGCCCAGTCGTGACGGCAGAGCCATGACATGACGTCCCACCCCGTGGGAGCCAGAGCGCATGGCCCTCGTACACCCCGTCCACCGAGGACTGTTCTGCCCCGCACCGTCCATTGTCCGCCACGTCCACCAGACAGGCGCGCGCACGCGACCTGGCGCATGCGCGGCCGTCCCCTGCAGCGGCACCCACCTCGGAGCCGAGCAGCTCGACGAGGCGCGGCACAACGCCCGCCTCGATGACGCGCTCGATCTTGTCGTTGCTGCCGTCGGTGAGGTAGGAGAGTGCCCAGCACGCGTCCGTCACCACCTCCGTGTCCGTGTGGTGGATGAGGAGCGCCAGCGCCGGCAGGCACTGCTGCACAGTCTCGAACGGCGGCGGCGGGTTTTTGTTGCGGCACAGGTTGCTGACGGTCCACGTGACGTTGCGCAAAAAGTGGGCGTTGGTATCGGGCCGCACGAGCGCCAGCAGCGGCGGCACGATGCCGCAGCCGATGGTGTAGTCGCGCAGCTCCGGCCCATCGCCGGCGATGTTGCCCAGCGCCCAGACCGCCTGTTCGGCAACGTGCTGGTGCTCCGAGCTGAGCAGCGCGATCAGGTGCGGCACCGAGCCCTGGTTTGCCACGAACTGTCGGCAGCAGGGCGGCGCCGGTTACATCAGGCGCGGCTGCACGGGCATACGGTCACGGGTGAGAGCCGCCCACACACAATCATCCCCAGTGACTGCAGCGTCCTCCGTCGTTTGATTGGTTTGGCCTCCTTCAGACGTTACAGACCAGCCGCTACGCCGTCCAACCGGCGCGCCAGACCAGTATCTGGCTCCTGACATCGCGACCGGCGCGCCGGCCGACCGCGTTACACACCGGCCCACAGCGCCCCCCGCCGGCGACTGACCTTGGTCTGCTCGGAGGTGCCCGAGGCAATGTTGGTGAGCGCCCAGGCGGCCTCGAACTGTAGCTGCGGGTTGTCGGCGTGCGTGAGGAAGCGCACACAGTGCGGCACGATGCCCGCCTGGATCATGGTGTCGATGGGAGGGTTGCGTTCCCGGCTGAGGATCTTGCGCGCCGCCTGCACGGCCGTCAGCTGCGCCGACTTGTCCGAGCCCAGGATGCCTGCCGGCCGACACCAGCGTCAGTTAAGTCTCCGCGGCCGTCCCGCACCGCTTGTGACACGCGGCCAGCGCAGGCACCGCCGTCGGCAGAGGTGGGCCGCGTCACGTGGAGCGCGCGGGAAGCGAGCGGACGCGACACGAACGAGGGGCTGACAGTGTCGCCGGAGTTACGGCCAACGTGACCAGGTCCGCCACTAACATTGACATCATCATTTCCGCCGTCTAGTGATGGCCAACCGGACCGGACTTGGGTAATCACACAATGACAAAATACAGGGACACCACACCACCTGCCCGTCAGTGACTGCCATCATTCATCAGCAGCCAGCGAAAATACGCCAGATCACTGCGGCTGTTAGTCTCGACGTCCCCGGACGCTCTGAGGCCATTACGAGCACTGTTCGGGGATGGACTTTGGACTGATACTGGCTGCCTGGAGTAATGACTGCGGTCATAGCTGATCATCAAAAACCTTATGGAACGCAAAAATAGTTCAGAATGGCACATGCTTTTAATTTATCTAATACGTCACGAGAGCGTCAATGACGAACAGTGCTAGTCAAACCGAATAAACACAAAAGTGGCATTAATCCAGGGCCAGAATTTCATAGGACTGATTACACTTAAATCTAGGGTGGCATTGTCAAATTTCCACACATGACATGTTATATGATGAAGGATAAAACAACACACACCAAGAGGCAAAAACATTATGGAGCACAAATATGCAATCTCTTACTCACAAACACACTCTCATGGCACAAGCTCTGCTGGTTAGTCAAAATACATGGCATTTGCACGCTGCAGCCTCACTCACCAGAGACTAACGCCGCGAGCGGCAGGTCGCCGTCGACCGAACCACCTTTCCAACACACAACATCCTATCAGGATGGACAGGGACATGACACCGCCCAAGGCACGTTCCACGTCAATTGCAGCACCGCTCACTGTACAAACCAAACACATCAGCTGCACACGCACTCCCCCTGTAACACAACTTTACAATGCTCGCTACACCATGCAGGAAAACTGCATGTTGTGGTGCCGCAGCACCAAACAACTGGCTGATGTGCGTTGTCAGACGCTTGAGCCATCAGTCCCGGCCGCAAAGCCCGCCACCCCGACCCGGCCTGGGTGGGATCGGTTCGGGTCGGTTCGGATCGGTTCCAGTCCACTGACCTGCGACGATCTCGTCGATGCTGAGCGACGGCGGCTTGGCGGAGTTGGCCTTGGTAGACTCCTGCAGCGGGCTGGTGGCCGCGTCCTCCTCGCTCAGGCAGATGTTGCGCCGCTTCAGGATCTGGTCGTCCTTCTTGGCCTTGCGCAGCTCGACGCTGGTCTCCTGGCGCCGGCGGCGCAGCTCTTCAGAGTCCTTGCCGCGGTTCTTGAAGGTGCGCATGCGCGCCGCCGATCCCCTCTCCTCGGCAGACATGCTGGCTGGCTGGTTGGATTATCTGCTGGAGACACAGGTACAACATCAGCACAGAGCTCACAGATATGCCAGAGAAAACTGTATGGGAGCTTTACACAGCATCACACAAATGAATGCTGAGGGCAAAAATTGCTGCCCTTGTGGTAACACATGCAGACTGCATGTAGAAGAATTGTGATCAGCTGAAATGCATACAAACTGGCTGCTAGCAAACACACAGAAAGTTTGAGGACCAACAAAGCAATGCATGAACTAAGTGAATTTAAATTTAATATGTTGAGTGGTGAACACATTTTGCAAAAGCAAAAGGTCACTAGACCTTCACACACATTCAGATGGGGGTCAATTTGACCCCACAGGTTTTTCCAAAATGATCTCCGAACAGTACAGCATGACCATGCCAAATTTTGCAAATCTTCTAAAACAATCTTATTAGAACTATGAAAAGCTGTTCATTTATTCACCAAACCAAACCAAAGAAGCCATTTGTGTACAACCCAATCTGAAAAAAGGCATACTGTGCCCAATAGCTAAGTACATTGATGCCCTGGAACCAACCCATGCAAACGATGTTTAGACAAATTTATGCTGAATTGGGATCTATTTTAGCTTAAAACACCATTCTGTGCAAGTCTTTACATGGGACCAATTTTGGAAACATTGTGGGAGAAATTTCTCAACTAGAGCAGCACCTGATATATTGGTGCATGTCCTAGAATGATGCACACACCAGGCCAAAAAAAATTGTATACAAAAACTAAATGCACGCAGATAACAGGCACTACATTTATCCCAACTGTGTCATATTTCTTAACCTCCCACCTTTTGGTCTGCAGATGTCTTGCCACCTTTTGCAGACCCATTACACCAAAACCCACCAATGAAATCTAAGTCCCCTGACAACAGGTGGTATGCAAGCTGGGGCTTTTAGCTCACATAACCTTCTGCTGCCTGAGCTGAATAAGAAGCCCAGCAACCAACAACTGCATGCCAAACTAACTATGTGCCATGGGGCCTCAAAAGTTGTGTCTAAAGCATTCTTGTTTGCAACATTTTTACACAATTTCAAATACTGCAAAATTAAATAAGTAAAAGTGTGATGCAAAACACCTCATTGCAGTCTGTGACATGTTGACCCTTCTTGACTGTTGAAAGCAGAACCAGAGATTATTGGTTGATAAGATGCCAATTAGGCCATAAGGAAAATCCTGGAGACACATGGCCTTGCTCAGTCTTCAGACCAGCCCTACATCAAGCCACAAGGCCTCAGCCAGCCTGTCATCAGAAATCAGAGGCTGAGAAATGCATCATCAAAGAAATCTGGCTGCCCTACTTGGGATGGACAGGATAAGATCCTGTAACATCTCACTGACCAGTCCATCACCTTTTAGGAGACCAGTTGAATAAGTATATTGGAGGCATTGGCTGCTGAAATTATCATTCACCCTTCTCCTTCTTTGTCACATAGTCCTCCCCCCCCCCCCCATGCACTGTAATAAGTAAATCAGGGGCAGCCACACATAAAACTAATGGCACACATCCAATGAAACTATTGACATAATGCAACTTATATGCTAGTGAAACAAGTATGATGTTCCAGCAGCAATGGATAGTGTGTTGGTCATGTTGCTCACAGAGAATCCAGTCTAGATAATTTTTTTTAAAAACTGGATTTCCCAAGTTTAGCCTACCCTAGCCTTTAATTTTGGCACGAAGAGCACAAGATTTCAAACCCATTACCTCCACTTTGACCTTGAACATACTCAGAATATTGAGTGAATTTTTAATGTTTCATCAGAGCTTGAGCTGTTCTTGGTACATAACTGAAGTTTAGCATTTGCTTGTCATTTGAGTAATAAGTGTCAAAGGCACATCTTTACAGCTTGATGCTGCATCAGACTGCAAAAATCCATATGTTATGTCAAACATTGCCTAACCTAGCAGCAAAAATGTTAAATCCTACTCAGTAGGTTGTGGTGTACATCAGCACCTAATGTTAAAAAACATGGTACATCAATTGTTTTTTAAGGCAGAACACATCATAAATAATTATAAAACTGGTACATCTATACTCTTACCTTTGAACTTGATAATTACAACAGCAAACATCTGAGCACTGCAAAGACACAGCAATGGCGACCCTGACACCATTGCTAGGTTATTGGTGTGGTCACATTATTGCGCATCAAAAACCATAAAAATGTATCAGCCAAGGTAACAAGAATGCAGTGAAATAAGTTTCTTACATATCCAAGCCATCAAGCAATATTGCATAATTGGAGTTGTATGAAGTGGGATCATTTAGGGCCTTAGTATTACTGGATTTACCATAATGACAGTTTGACCAATAGTAATAATGGCTTACTATTACTGCCTTTATTATGCTTAGTACTACCAACATTGCAGCATTACATTGCCTGCAAATTGATGCTTCTTAGACATAAGATGCTACAAGTAATTCTTCAGGCAGAACATATCACAAATAGCCATAAAACAGGTACATCTACACTCTTACCTTCAAACCTAAATAATTACAAAATGAATTGAAGTGGCGGGCAAATATGACGTCCAAATATGGTAGGAGCATGACATGGAATATGACCTTGCAGGACACTGAGTTGAAAGGGGATAGGGTGGGGAGGTTAGGCTAGACTAGGCTAGACTAGACTAGACTAGACTAGACTAGGTTAGGTTAGGTTAGCCTAGGCTAGCTTAGGTAAGGTGAGGTAAGGTTAAATAAGGCTAGGTTTGGTTAGGCTAGATCATCTTGGCACTCAGTCTTGAAATTCAGTCATACTATGTCACTGAACGATCCCACTTCATGCAACTCTGACGATGGATATCACTTGACTGCTCCAATATGTAAGACACATTTCATTGCATTCTTGTTACCTTGGCCACATGCATTTTTGCAGTCTTTGATGAACAATGATGTTGTGGCCACACACCAATGGCATAGCAATGGCATCAAGGTTGTGGTTACTGTGTGGTTACAGCACTTGGATGTTTGCTATCATAATTGTTTAATTAAGTTTGAAGGTGAGGGGGTCATGGTATACATTGCCACCTAATGTTAAAGAAGAGCACTGTACCTCAATTGTTGTTTTCAAGGCAGAGCATCTAGTGAATAATTGTAAAACAGGGCATCTAAGTTCTTACCTTGGAACTTAAATAACTGCAAAAACAAGCATCCCAGCACTGCAAACACGCAGCAACCGCAACCCTGGCACCATTGCTATGTGTGATCCCATTACTTTGCATCAAGAGCCATGCAAATGTATGGGGCCGAGGTCACAATAATCCAACAAAGTATGTTTCTTGTGTATCCCAGCAGTCTTCTGTACTGTTTGTACATTGGTTGACATTTGGGGGGGGGGGGACAAATGTGATGTCTTTGGGTAGGGAATGAAAAGCAAAATGAGAACATGATGGCCAAACAACACTTCTTAATGTGGTACATATATATATGCATGGAACATGGATGCCGATGAGACACTGGGCTGAAGGGGATAGGGTGGGGTCAGGTCAGGTAAGGTCAGGTTGGGCTAGGTTAGGCTAGTTTAGGCTATGCTCTGGACTATCCCGACCAGTCTGTTTCATAAACATACCTACACACACTAAGAAACATATTGCATTGCCTTATTATTGTTACCTAGGCCCCACACACTTTTTATGGTGTCCTTGATTATCAGTAATATTGTGCCCACACAATGATAACACAGCAACTGCACTGGGGTATCAAGGCGGTGGAACATGTGGCAGTCGGGAGCTTACTTATGCAATTATTAAATTTTGAAGGAAGGAGCATGAATTGAGCTGCATAATTATTTACATGTCCCAACTTAAACACAACAAATGATGCACAATGCTCTTTTTTAACATTAGGTAGCAATGTATACCCACACAGGTGAGAGCATAATGTACCTGTTCTGATTATTCACATGTTCTCCATTAAAAGATCTGATGAACAATGCTCTTTTTAAACATTAGGTACCAATGTAAACCTACACCACTCAGTAAGCCGAAATACTTGGTAATTGGTGCATGGTTACTACCTTTTTCACTCTGTACAAAGCTTTAAGGAATAATGTTCCAGAGGCATTCCCAGACAAAATGTACTCTGAAAACATTTTTCATGCAGATTACCAAAAAGCCCAGCATGTTTCAGACTCTCAAGATATGCAGGCGTGAGCGCAGGGTCAAGCACACATGTCACACAAACATCCAGGTGGGTAATTAATTTTTGGACCAGGCACTGGGCATTCTTCACACAGGCATCTCTCTAACAGTCCACTATCCCGCATTTTCACCACATACCATCATATGCAGCAAAATAAATGCAAAACTTTGACACTTTTGCGCACGTGGTAACCTTGCAGCACTGAAATAATCTCGCATATCATCGGATGTTCGTGATTTTGGTGGGCCTTTCAGTGTCACGTGCAGCGCCACGTTTGCCTAAAATCCTTTGTTACCCCCACGAACTAACAATAGCCGAGGAATCCAAATCACAAATGAACTAATAATCCTACGCATCACCTTAAATTCACCAAACAGAATGAACTTACCGGACGTATGTCAATATAAAAAAACAATTCCGGTGCAGCGTAACCCAACCCGTGGCAATGCCGCGCCAGAAATGCGGTCTGAATTGAAGTGCAGCATCTAACGAATGACCAATGATTACAGCTGATCTTGTAGGGCAGCTTTCGAATCAGCCAATGACAGTTGAGGATACATCGAAATAATAGAGGTGTTAGCTGGAAATATCAATATATTTAGTGATGAAAATAAGCGTATTAAGTTAAATTCCCTTTTTGCTCCATTTATTGCCCAAGTTTTATGTTGCTTTCGAAATTAATGGAATTTAGTGCCTTTTAAAAAATTTCCTATGTAAGTTCTGATATTTCAAATCACTTCTGGCTCAAGTTAATTTTCTCGGCCAAGATCTGGGGGCCTGTCGTATTTATGCCAAGCTATTTTGGCAGTCCCCAGAAAGAGGTCGGGAGCTGCAAACGAGGTAACAAATGAATGACATTCATTTGTTCATCCGTTCTGCCTGGTTGAACGGAAAACGATCCTCATTTTCTTCTCTCTCAATGATGCTGCAAAGAATATACTCCAGCGGTTCCAAGCAGGGGGTACGCACATATTGACCCCGGGGACAACGCATACCTCGCCCCTCGCTAGCCAAATTTGTGGCATGTATTCATATGAACGTCACGAAATGTTGATCGACAGCTAAAAACTTGAAACAGATGCTCAGAAATGAACGTAATAATGATATGCTTACAAAAATACCGTGTTAAGCAGAGGGTGAGAGTCATTTGCAGAGCCATATGTGCACTTCCGTCACGGCAAACAAAGGATGGACAAATGGCGCGCGCGCTCTAGGACACATGAGAAGTGCATTTGGATCACGCATTTAGCATCTTTCGCTGTTGTGTGTGGGGGGGGGGGGGGGGGGTTCTGCGGTGGGATGCGTGCGTTGCGCCACTGCCGAGTCGCCGCTGAATGTTTGTGCGCTGCCGGCTGCTGCTGCCACGCAGCGAATTTATACTGGGGAGCCCATTGGTCATCATGCTAGCCAGATGATGTTAGTGCACGACTCGGCACGTTGTGACTCCGGTACGCTCGACATCAACACATGCTCGTGTGCGCCGCAGAGCTCGGCTGAAGTGGGTGACCGCGGCATTGGCGGGATGGTAGGTCCGGTTAGGCGCCATGAACGGTCGTCTCCCGTGCATGGCATTACACCTTAACCACGGTACCTACCTCCACGCTTTTAGCTGATGATGATATTAAAACGGGGCAAAAACGGCGCCGGATGCATCGTTGATGTGTTCAATTGGCAGGGATCCCACGCAACTAGCGAATTACATTGGCGAGGCCCCGCTGGATAACAATCCTGTCCCCCCTTCCTCAGCCTAAATTAATCCACGTAGGCTTCATGCATTCAGCGCTCCACCACACCCACTCCGAGCAGGCATATCCACTGGCGCCCTCGTCACCCCACGCATTCCCACCTCATACAGGCCCGCCCCCTTCATCCAGCGCCCTGATATCATAATTGGCTCGTCTCCGCTAGTCATCGTTAGGCTAAATTAAATCTACTTATCACATTTTAAGCCTCCAATAGAGCCACGTTTAAGTCCTGTCTAAAGCATATCACGTGAATTTAACAGCTCGGCACCGATGCAGCTGCTGGGCTGACATCAGGTGTGGGAAGCTGGCTGACGACCCGTTCCCCGCCTGACCTTCAGGGTAACGGCTCCATGTTCGGACGACGCTCCCCACGCTCGGCCACGGTGAGTGGCCCACCACCGTTCAGCCACGTCCAACGCTCGCAGCTTTCCGCTGCCGCGCCAGCGCCTTGGGCAGCGCCCCGTTCAGCACGGATGCATCGCCTCTGACGCTTCTGCGCCCTCGCCTCCCGATACCTGTCCCGGGCGAAGCTACGCATGGCTAGAAACAGCGATAAACATTAAGCAGTTAATCACGTTCTGTCACTCAAGCGGCTTTAGCGCTCGACATACCGAGCCAAATTGGAACGCCTCATTGGTACGTGCAGTGCGAGTGGGTCAGCACACACTGCTCAAGGTAGACCCCCCCCCCCCCCCCAATATCAGCCATGGAGCTGGCTATCGCCCCAATGCTCTTCAATGGATGCGTTGTTTACGTTGTGCACGCCTGGACATTCATTTTGTCTGGCCGCCGCCGCGCATTCTAGCCACGACGACATCTCAGCCAGCACGGACGGCAGCTGGGGCTTTTTACTAGACATTCCGAAGGCTTCGAAGGCGCGTTAGATTTGAAAATTCAAAGCATCACTTTCCTTGAACATCTTCACTTTTCGTCAATGTTTTGTACAGGACATGATTGGAGCGTGTACGCTTTCCAACAGTTCGGTTCATCCTGATATCATTATCATCCTGATGCCTCACCGTCTGGCTGCTGACGCGCCCTCCTGGAATCTTGATTTTGTTCGCTACATACGCTCCCCATAAAAGGTTAGTTCTGCCCGCGACCACCAGTCATCCATCAAGCCGCGAAAAGCGTCAACAGCGCCGGAAACTTGCGAAAACATCTTGTGGATCTCAAAGGCACGTGCTTGGTGGCATGTACTCATCTATTGCGCAGGGCAGGTCCGGGTGGCCGAGTCTGCCTGCACGCACAAGCGTCGGATGCACCTCGCCCAAGCGGCCCAACCGTCGTCAGCAAACCCCATACCGCGAGCGCCGTTACGACCCACAGCGTCCCACAGGCTGTGAAACTGACCATGGTATGTGGTGCTTGGCAAGTACTCTGCCGGAGGTGGGTGTGTAGGAAATGTGCACCTGAGGCTCATACGGCGGGAGCATGTTAACCTGCGTGGGCTAAGTCGTCGCCAACGGGCTGAAGACTGGAAATCTCCATGTGGGCAACGCGTTGAGTTTTCATGCTAGAAGTTGGACGTTTGTAGGCCGTCAGTCGGGTAGTCTTCACCGTGAACACTGAACGATTTGGCAGATTGATGCCTGTGTGCGTCAAGTGCAAGATTTGTCGGCAAGTTTTTCACACGAGATATTGCTCGTCCTCGGGCAGCGTCTCGGCAATGTTTCTGACGTCTCAGAAGTGTCGGCCAGCTGCGTGACTGGTATGGGGGGGGGGGGGAGGGGGGTTTTACCTTGAGCAGTGTGCTGACCCGCTCGCACTGCACGCACCGATGAGGCATTTTCCAGTAATGCCAGTGTCGAACAAATTGTGCACTTCCCATAGCCATTGATGGATTGCGTCCTGCAATGGATTTCACTCAAGCGGTGGATAGTTTTGCTCCTTTAGTACATTGTTTTCGGTTGGGCAGGTTCAGAGTCGAGATGCACACGCGCAGACAAAATCCTTATTAGTTTGGTGCGGTATGTCGACAGCTAAAGCAGCTTGAGCGACAGAACTTGATTAACTGCTTAATATTCATCGCTCCTTTCTAGTCATGCGTAGCTTCGCCCGGAACACGTTTAGGTTGACCCGTGGCCCGGCCACAAATGATAAGTACCTAATGACAATGCATCTGAACGGATAATGTCTCATCCATCATACACGGCTCAATGAGTCGCTGATAGAGTTTAATGTTACCAAAGACTCCACGCTTCGAATGTTTGTCCTTGCATTTTTAATTTTAGTTGGTGCTGATTATTTGCTTTCCCTCCCTGCCTAATCGTATTGCATGATGTTAAGGACAAATAGCTCAGGCCATTCAAAACCAACTTCATAACACCGCCTGCCATGCGGGAAGCCAATAATTTGATGCCCTACGTGAAGCAGCCGCGCTACCATTTGTACTTCAATGCAGAGCACAGCCGTGAGTGCTACCAGGACATCTGGCCACGCGCTGTCGAGCGTGATGTTTTGTCGAAGCAATTTTCCGAAATATCGTGTCGTATATTGCATATCCGTACCGACAATGCCCATATGCATGAAAGTACATTGGGCAGGCTAGGACTACATGAAACTAAAGCAATGCGGTTGAGACAAAGGAGCGGGTGCAGGCATGCCCGTTTGTAAAAATGACTTTTTTCTTTTATGGTGAAGGGTTACGTTTTTTGCGGTTTTGAGACGTTGATGACCTCTTAGGTCTGGTGGCACAACGCATTTTGGTAAAATGTGACGTTAGTCACCCTGACGTGTTACACATGGCAAGTGCAAATGTGCACCATTGGTTTAACATGGAAGACGCATAATTTGCTAATTAACAAAAATGGTCAGCTGGAGGTAACAGCGAGCTTTTTTGATAGTTGCGGATAGTCTCAGTGAAACGAAACAAGCATACTTATATTCTGCAAATAACAGCTGGTTACACTGGTGAAAGCGCGTGTCAATGCGGGCGCACGTGTCATCGGCGGACAGCATCCGCGCTTGCTGCCGTGATGGCATGCTGCTCCATGTTGACAACGTCTTCCTATCAGATCTTATTCCAGCGTTATTGCACATCATCAGCTGCAGTTTTGCTGCCGTGGTGATACTATGCAAGTGAGCAATATTTCTCGTCGGGCCAAGTGTTAGATCCAACCACGTTAGAAATGTTCAAACCAACTCCAGCTATCATCAGAAGTCGCCCAAGCAAGACTGTTCTCAGGATCGACTCATAACCGCAGTGTATGAGCTGCAATAATATGCGTTTTATCTGTTAGGGGACTGTACAGAAACGTTCAGGGATTCCAGCAGTAATAGTGCATCATCTTCACCTGATGCCAAGGCACCGCATGTGTCAGACAATGTAATCGCTATTGCTGTCAAATGTATACTGCTGCACTGTTGTAAGTGAATCGGGCGCTGCACGGGTGCTGTGTTTGAACGAATTTTTCGTCCTACAGTGATAACAAACCACTAATAGTGCGATCATTGTCAACACTGTCTTGGGGCAGCTGGGCTGGCTGGGCGCGGGTAGGCTAACAGTATCGAGCATGCGTACATAAGTGTGATTACATGGCCACTAAAAAGTCAGCTCTACTAGCAACACTCTTACAGTTAACATGCGCTGGACACGACATTGACATGAGGGGTGCTTCACTTGCTGCACGAACTAAAGCCTGCAGGGCCGCTGCTCGTCCGGAGACGCAACAGTTCGGAGCAGCGTCTCCGGAGCTGCCGCACGCTCGCAATGCTTGTTCAGTGAAATAAGAGGCGACAAAGCATCCCCAATAGGATGAGCCATCCTGCTAGCATATTTGAGGTGCGGCTGAGGATAATTTTCTTCAAAAGTGCGTTGAAGTGTTTTCTGTTCTATTTTATACTAACTGTAATGCGTATTTTTGTCGATGAAATTTTGGTGCGTTGCGAATTTCATCAACTTCAGCTCGGATAATGTTGCGACCAGGAGACGAAGGTAGGAGCTTGCAATAGCGGGGAGGAGAGAGGGTTACACGACTATAGTGATTTGCAACTGAAAACTCATTTACTGCGCCCCATGTACGCAATGTCTTCTGAATGGCTTACCACAAGCTTGCATATTTTTGATTTATTTACTTTTACCTGTGTGCCCCGTTTTTGTCTGCGTTTATGCTTGTGCGCATTAATTGCTGTAAAATGCTAAAAGGGCACGTATATCCGCCACCTTCCTATTGATGATGGCAACCTTCGTAAATTGTGGGATGGCCATTGAGGGGCACGAGCATCCAGCTGCCGACTTATCCCGTGAAAACGTATGCAGCTCGCCGTTACATTAACCATTTGCCGGCCCCTTTCGCGGTGCATGATAAACGTGCATGAGTGTGGCATCTCAAAAAGGCAATCGAAGCACCCAGATCACCACTCGAGTGCACAGGCCGCTTGCCGCACAAAGCCGGCCTTCCTCCTAGTTCTCATCACCCCGTAAAGGTGGCGCCACTGCAGCCGGCTCCGGTCGCGCAGACTCCATGACCTGCCTCACTGCTGACGTCACGCCGCCCTGGAGCCGAGGGCGCCGGTGAGTGCGAGGTCCACAGTCGTGCGAGAACACCTCGAGCGGCAGCAGACTGCGCTTGCCATGACGCTGTGTGGGCAGGTGACGATGCTGCTGTTTCTGCTGCTGGCCTGGGTGGCGCCGCTGCGGGCAGACCCCTCCACCCACAGGGTCGGCCTGCTGATGCCACGCGTTGTACCGCCCCAAGTAAGAGATTAGGGCTCTCAGGGGTATGTGCACAAGACTGTCATGGAAAGTGGAGGCAAGGCACTCCGTGCTCGACTTTTTTTCGTGCACCGGTGTGGCGTTAATGCTCCCGCGATGGCGTGATCTCAGAAATATTTGTTCCGATATTTTTGTGTGAATCACTAGCTTCACCAAACGCTTTGTTCTAAAAAGTTCAGCACATAGGTTTCTGCAATTTGTAAACGACCTTCGCAAACTCGAAGATCTTGTTTATCACAGCCCTCGGGTAATAAACCTTTTTTGTCGAGGTTGTCTGGGTAGCCTTACGTTCAATTGCTCGATAAACTATGTTGTTTCGACATGTGCCATTTGCTCTGCCCCTTTATGCCGCAGCTAGGACCACATCTAGGAACACAGCTAGGACGATAACATTCTATTTTTCCAAGGCATATAATATCAAGCGAGGCCGCACGTGCAAAGGAAGAATTCAGGGCAGGGCAGGGCAGGGCAGGGCAGGGCAAAGCTTCACGGGAATAATATTTGACATTGCATTATCTGGTTTGCCATATCTTGGATCGCGTCAAAACTTGATATCTGGTGTATGGTAACGAAAACTATCCAACGTCATTTGTTTCGTTTCTGTACCGGCTTTGTTCCTTGACACTGGACTGGGGTTTATGCACGGAATGTTCGAGCCGTATGACCTAATTTGACTTGTCATAAGCCGCGGACGCCGGCGGGCTACTTGTGGCGTTTGACAGCGCGGCACGGCTTATTCAACACCGCCTCCCCTGCTGGTTTGACTGGTCAAATGTCCATTGCAACGACGTTCAGTGCGAGCAATATTAGCCCGATGCAAGAGGTCGAAAGTCCATTGCAATGACGCTCAGTGCGAGCAATATTAGCCCGATGCAAGAGGTCGAAAGTCCATTGCAATGACGTTCAGTGCGAGCAATATCAGCCCGATGCAGTTATGTGTGTGTTACGCACATAACGCCGTCGAGGGTTAATGCTAAACTTACACGAAAAAGCGGCGGTCATGACTCGCTAGCCTCCACTTGTTCTTTGCCCACGTTCGCTCTGAACTCTTGCTTGCTAAAATTGTTGTCATCTCTGACAGAGTTCAGTTTCTACCTTGGTGTGACACCTCAATGAAAGGGGCACTTGAGCTTTCAGTCATAAATCCGACGCGTCCAATTTGGTTGGTGATACCAGTTTTCTCGAAATCCTTTAGAATGACCAAGAATTTCGAATTGATGTAGCCGCTCCGACAGGAGAAATGTAATTCGGACCTCCAGCTTACCGTGCACGGCATTCAGACCTCCTGCTCACCATGCACGACATTCGGGCCTCCTGCTCACCATGCACGGCATTCGGACCTGGTGCTCCCCATGTACGGCATTCAAGCCTCCTGCTCACCATACACGGTATTCGGACATCCTGCTCACCATGCACGGCACTCGGACCTGGTGCTCACCATGCACGGCATTCGGGCCTCCTGCTCACCGTGCACGGCATTCGGGCCTCCTGCTCACCATGCACGGCATTCGGACCTGGTGCTCACCGTGCACGGCATTCGGACCTCCTGCTCACCATGCACGGCAGTTTACGTAAATTATGGCCCAAAGCGTCGGGAAGACTTTTGCCTCGATCGTCCCGTCCAGTGGCATGATTTTTAGCTGGCTATGCGAATAAAGACGGTTGTTAGGATCGGTGGGATGGTCTGACCCTGGTGAGTGCACTGCTCTATACAACGAACATACCTTTCCGTGGATTGGTAAGCTTCCAGCTACGACAAAAGACAAGTAGAAAAATATAAACGGCTCAAAACGTCCAACAGCCATACATCATTTCAACTGCCACAATATTACTAGCAGTGATGTGGCTTGACAGACGCATTGATCGTGTCCTGCGAGCGTGTAGAAGCGACATTACAACGAAAACAGTTGTTAGCCTTTGCTCTTTAAATGTAAATTAAATTGTCCTTACTCTTCACTGCGTTATCCCAATCATTGTGCACTATTGTTCTCAACCATCTTGGTTTCTAAAGATGTTATTTATAATTCGAAATGATAGCAGCTGGCACCGTTATCCCGACCAACTAATTTTTCTTAGTCCATGTACGATTAGGTCGAAAATTAGTCGCCCTTGTTTTGCTAATTTTTTAACTTTGAAAATTTTTTAACTTTTTTTAACTTTTTTAACTTTGAAATTCTGTTCTTAAAAGTTTAAAAATCCCTGGAAATATCCAAAGGGTCGCATAACATGGCAAATTTTAATTCATTGGGAACATGAATTCCTGGAAACTCCACGAGTACTGGAAAACAGTACAACACAGTGGCGTGAGACATCTTCAGCGAAACAAAATTTGTTGCACATGCTTACCACCACACCAACGATACAACAGGGGTTTCGAGACAGGAACTTGAAAATGTGCTATATCATTGCGCGCTATCGGTTTGCGGTGAATTCTCACCGACTATGGTGCGAAAGAAATACCATGTCAGGGAGGCTGTAGAAACAGTCGGTCTGCAGCAACTTAGGAAGTGTCGATCGCGGATTTTGATGTTGTTGGATATAGGGCGTCGGCTCTAATCTGCGTCTCACACTAGAATAGTTACTAACCAACCATCACATAGTGCAGCCCAAGAGCCTTGTTCATCTGTGGCCAATTACCTACACCGCAAATTTTTCGCGTGATATATATGTACATATATATACCAATAACATATATATATATATATATATATATATATATATATATATATATATATATATATATATATATATATATATACCAACGATCGTTTGATGATGATTTTAACCATTATCTTCTGGCATACCTGTAGGTAGGTTATTTTCAGCATAAGAACCGTATCTCGTTACCCGTAACCATCGACCCGTTGCTATGGAACCTCTTGCTGCGCTACGGTTGTCGTGGTCTCAACCTGTCTACAGTTTCCTTAGGTGCGGACCGCCCTGCAACGGCGGGCTCAAACACAGGAGAAAACTTCCGGCTGATTCGGTGGACTGGTCCCGGGGTCTTTGCCCTCTGACACCTAACTCGGCGGACTGGCCTCTGGGTCTCTGCCCTGTGGCACCTAACTCGGCGGACTGGCCTCTGGGCACCTAACTCGGCGGACTGGCCTCTGGGTCTCTGCCCTGTGGCACCTAACTCGGCGGACTGGTCTCGGGGCCTCTGCTCCCTGACACCTGATTCTGTGTACAAGTCACAGGACTCCTGTCCCCTGACACCGGATTCTGTGGACAAGTCGTCACAGGTTTCCTGCCCTCTGACACCTGATTCTGTGGAACAGTCCCAGGGCTCCTGTCCTCTGACCGTGGACCGGTCCTGCGGTACCTATGCGTGGAAGTATATCGAACACCGTCCGCCCTATCCGCACCGGACTGCCGAGTGCCGGATACTGTCCGAGAACGGATCCCGTGCCACCGGTCCGGGCCGGATCCTCGTGGTCCGTTGGATCAACCCTTGCCGCATCCAGCTGAGCCGATTCAAGCCCGGTGTTGGCGTGCTCGATGCGTGACAGCGTGACAGCGTGACGTGACGATCAGGAAGCGGAGCATGAGCCGAAGCCCGCTCCGCCACGCGACGCTTACGCCCCCACCCGTTGTTTACAGCCGGAGACGTACTTCTGCACCTCGCTGAAGCTGGAGGAGGATAAGGATCTGTATGTTGGTAAGGGCGGTGTATGCATGGGACGGTCGATGACGGTAAAATATTGGTGCGATAGCGCGTCGTGATCTCCCTAGCGCTGTCTAATTGCTAGTCACGTGTTACAATGGATGTGTTACCCTGGAGACCCGCATGTCTGGATCCTTTTCACTTTAGGCCACCGATGAGGAGGATAGTGCTGATGATAAGAATCGGTATGGGTTAGGATCGCGCGAATGTGGAACAGCATGTGATTGTAACATTAGCTGTGCGGTGGGATGGCGTTGTCTCCTTTGCGCTGTCCAGTTATTCGTCGCGTTTGACACTGAATACGCCCAGCGTCATTCCGTTCCTCATCTGCTAGTGTGTTCCTGAGCTCGGGACGCGAGAGGGGAGCACAGTCAGTCCTGAGGTCGTTGACCGACAGAGGTCGGCGGGATCACTGGCGCGGCCCCGAGACCTCCATCGGAGGTGCGAGAGAGTGACGCGGAGACACAGTCCGTCCTGCGGTCGGTGACCGACAGAGGTCGGCGGGGTCTCTGGCGCGGCCCCGAGACCTCCATCGGAGATGCGGGAGAGTGACGCGGGCACACAGTCCGTCCTGCGGTCGGTGACCGACGGAGGTCGGCGGGGTCTCTGGCGCGGCCCCGAGACCTCCATCGGAGGTGCGGGAGAGTGACGCGGGCACACAGTCAGTCCTGCGGTCGGTGACCGACGGAGGTCGGCGGGGTCTCTGGCGCGGCCCCGAGACCTCCACCGGAGGAGCGAGAGGGTGACGCGGTCACACAGTCCGTGCTGCGGTCGGTGACCGGCTGGGGAGGCCGGCGCGGCACGGCCCCGAGACCTCCATCGGAGGAGCGGGAGGGTGACGCGGGCACACAGTCCGTCCTGCGGTCGGTGACCGGCTGGGGAGGCCGGCGCGGCACGGCCCCGAGACCTCCATCGGAGGAGCGGGAGGGTGACGCGGTCACACAGTCCGTCCTGCGGTCGGTGACCGGCTGGGGAGGCCGGCGCGGCACGGCAGCCCCGTCACGGGCGGACGACGCCCGCCGCCACCGTTAGCCGGCCGCCACCCTGCCAGTCATGGCGCACGCAGGCGGCGCCGCGGCACCGGCCGGAGCCGCCGCCGGGTCGCGATCCGCGCCGCTCCGATGCGCGCCGGCGACTCGTGGTCCCGCCTCAGCGGCACCGCACGGCGCGGAGAGTGGCGAAACACGGCCGGCGAACGTGGGTCAAAGGCGTGCAGAAGAGAACGGCACCGGCCACAACCGGAGGCGTGCAGAAGAGACCGCCGACTGGAGCCGGCGGGGCCATAATAACACTGAGGACTCCCTAGTGGAAGTGGGTCACGAATTCAGGATGGCAATGCTTGGATTGGAATAAAAATATCATAGGAGGAAAAACCTAGTGGTAGATTTAGTTTTGCAGCTCATTTGAGTGCAGGTCATGCACCGTAACAATTGTTCTAAAAGCGAATGTTACGCACCATGTTTGCTGCCGCCACCGAAGGAGAGGCAAATGTGGGTCCTTGATCCCGCGTATCTATTTATTATTATTCATTCTGGCTTGGCTCTCACCTAAGCTGCAGCAGCATCTGATCTCCGGTTCCAGACAGTGACTGCTTTGGAATTATTGCAGCGGTAATCTTGTTTACGCTGCAACGCGACAAGACTTCTCCCTCTGTTTTCGCATGTCTACTTTCATTCCTCGGTCTCAGTGGAGGGGCAGGATGGTGCATTCGGGCCCACACTAGCTATCCTGACACTCTTCGGGTCCCTGCTACCTTGACACATTCAAATCAGGCAATTCAGACTAGCGGCACATCCACCCGCATACCAGGACATACATCATGCTGCATCCCTGCACCATTTCGTTTCACCGGGGACATGCTGCAAGCATTAGTCATGACTCGCCCTCAATGCCGGACTAGCCCCCCCCCCCCCCCCCCACACACACACACACTCCCCGAGCACTCTCACAGTGCTGGATCAGGTTCCCGTTGCGGGGAAGATTCTGCGTCAGAGGCGACCCCGCATGGCCGTAGTGCCACCAGTCTCTCCTCGGTTCCGTAGACCCGCAGCAGTCCGCGATGGCCTACAGAGTCTCAGTCTGACCACAGCAAACTAGACCGGAGGCGCAGTTTCGCATGATTCCATCACTTGGCGCCAGATCTGCAGCTGTTTGTGCGCGGTGTTTTCTTGCGGCTTTTCAGAACGTAACGCACCATCACTCCTCGTTATAACTCGTCACAGCCTTGCACGTCTCATCAACAGTGCAAGTGGGTCACCTGACGCGAGTGTGTCGCTCCCGTGAACTGTGTGTCAGGTCAGTGACCAACATCTCGTCCCGAAAGTGGGGTCAGGTCAGTGACCAACGCCTCGTCTCGGTAGTGAGGTCAGGTCAGTGACCAACACCTCGTCTCGGTAGTGGGGTCAGGTGAGCGACGAGCACCTCGTCTCGGCAGTAAGGTCAGGCCAGTGACCAGCATCTCGTCTCGGCATTGAGGTCAGGTCAGTCACCCTCACCTAATCTCGACAGAGAGGTAGTGACCAGCACCTCGTCTCGACGGAGCGGCAGTGACCAGCACCTCGTCTCGGCATTGAGGTCAGGTCAGTCGTCATCACCTCGTCTCGACAGAGAGGTAGTGACCATCACCTCGTCTCGACAGAGCAGTAGTAACCAGCACCTCGTCTCGGCAGTGAGCTTCGAGCCAAACGCGACAATGGAGACGGCTCACCACATGCTGTTGTACGGCTGCGAGCTGCCCGGCCTGACGGAGGCCGTCTGGAACTGCGGGGACATGGCCAACCGTGACCCTGCCAAGAGGACCGGCCCTGTCTGCCGCGGCCGATCACAGGTCAGTCTCACGTCACAGGGCACGAGTCAGGCTGGGGGCACAGGTCACAGATCAGTCTCGGGTCACAGATCACAGATCAGTCTCGGGTCACAGGTCACAGGTCAGTCTCGAGTCACAGGTCACAGGACAGTCTCGGATCACAGGTTACAGGTCAGTCTCGAGTCACAGGCCACAGGACAGTCTCGGATCACAGAGCCCTCACACGAATCGTCCAGAGCCTTCGCACGAATTAAAACAACATACTAAGAGTGACATTTCATCGCAAAATCACCCGCTGTTGACATCAGCCATAACTCACAAATCACAACTTGTAAATCACAGACGAATATGGGACCTCCAACCGTTGATTAGATTCGTCACAGGTCACAGAGCACCGGAATTAGCACGAACCGCGCTCATAGACCATAGCGCGCCTCACGCTGCTGAGCTAACGGTGCCAGTTCTCGGCAGACTTTATACCGGAGGTCGCCGACGCGGCACTAATCCCCAAATAAGCGACCTCGCACGGCTTACACGACGACCGATGCTTATCGATGGGTTGTCCGGCATGTGCACACCGGGCAGGATAGGTTATGGGTGCTCTGGCACGTGTATGCAGTCAGGACAGGTCACAGGTGCTCCTACACGTATACGCCAGGCAGGACAGGTCACGGGTGCTCTGACACGCATGCGCCAGGCAGAGCAGGTGACGGGTGATCTGACATATTGACAAATATGTACCAGGCGGGGCAGGTCATGGTGTTCCGACACATGTGCACCAGACTGGACAGGTCACAGGTGTTCCGGCACGTGTGTGCTAGGCGAGACAAGTCACGGGTGCTCTGACACATGGGTGCCAGGCAAGACAGGTCATAGTGCCGGCTACACCAAATCAAAATTATTGGTCATTCTGGAGGATTTCGAGAAAACTGATATCACCGACCAAATTGGACGCGTCGGAACTATGACTGAAAGCACAAGTGTCCCTATAATTGAGGTGGCATCACATCAAGGTAGAAACTAAGGTTTTGGGTGCCGGCCACAATACACGGCGCCGCAGCGCCTCTACGGCTGACCGGCCTGACCACACCAGCGTCACCACGCTGTATCACCGTCCCAGCCGCGCTCTACCCAAGCTGACACGTAGCGTGATGTAGGCCGTTCTGTGCTGCTCGGACGCGCAAGTCGCCAAAATCCCAGGGATCATGGACAGGTGCACCGGAATGATCACGAATGTCCGCAGATGGTCATCTGGCTGTCTGTCTGAAAACTGAGTCTTTGAACATCTGTCGGCCCTTGTTTCTTCACCTTGGTTTTAGAACCTTGAAATTATTGTAAGATTACGTTTGACAAGGACGTGATTCCTCATATGGGCGTATTTCACAAGTCATTATCACCTTTGTGGACAGACATGCCTTGTGCTCCACTTGATACTCGCTGTAGCTGCAAAACGATGTTTGCATACCAGCTGCCAAACCATGGTTGACTGGTTAATGCAGCCTATTACTCATCTATCGTCCTAAAGTACAGGGCTGTCGGTGCGATTTAGGTCTTTTGGCAGCAAGTATATTCCACGACAGCGTAATGCATTGTTGCTGAATCTTCCGAATTCGTGACCTTATTTCTACGGTCTTTGTGGTGTGGGAATTCCTTCAGGTGGAAACACATCTGACCCATCACTTTCCCGTCCTCAGCAGTGCCGCGCACTTTCGTCCGTTGATTAATGCGCTATGCAGATTAAGATGATCTGTACAGACCGGTAATCTAATGGGGATAAGGTCCAGTTGCGGGACATTTACATTTTTCTGTGGGAATTCAGACCAATGCCAAGCTAATTCTTGTCTTCGTATCAGCAGGGCCGCTCAAGTAAACTGACTTGATAAATTGTGCACAGTGGTGGAAGTGAATGAGAATGGAATCGAACGTAGAATATGTAAGTTCTTTCTATACATCGTCGTCGTAAATGCAAAAGGAAGCAAAGGCTCCTCCGCCACTTGTCGCTGAACCGAACCGCGGACAGACGGTCCCACGGCCACAGCACACTGCACTTCACTCTCGATCGCGATTGGGGGGCCCGCCCAACCATCACAAATGCAGTTGATAACCATTCTTTGCACGCATTTGGATTGGACTTCAGTCTCTTTTCCCGATTTGAACTGGCTGCTCCCACTGAAAGGTCACAGCGTAAAATGGCATATAGCTGCTTTCATTGTCTTCGAGTTGGCGCTGTGCGACCGATGTGTTGCGCGCATGGTTTCGCTCGCATCGGTTTACTGTTGTCACAGGTGATCTACGCGTGGGCGAAGAACGCACCCAAGCTCGTGCTGCCGAAAGGTGTTGCATTCCACCTTGGGAAGAATACAGATGTGAAATATCTCACCTTGCAAGTTCATTACGCGGACGTGTCATTATTCAAAGGCAAGTGTCGTGCAACAAGCAATTCCTATTCTCCATACGAAATCCGTCTATGGTCGTGCACAAACTTCATAACATGAGCTGTTGGCAATGGTCAGGCACGGTACTGAAATAAGCCTCTATTTTGTATCAGCCTTTTCTATCTAGCCTTTTCTTTGATTTGCAGATGGAAAAACAAAAGACGACTCTGGCGTGTTCCTCACATACACCGAAACTCCGTACGTATCGCAAGAAACAATCAACTTCTGAAGATATCATTCATTCGCACGTATGCTTCAGCTCACCCTTAGGGTGCCTCGGAGATGACTTTTGCGCATGGGTTCCCAAAGGCAAAGGCACCGGAAATGACTGAGCAATACAAGCACATAGTTCGTTGGCCTCGACCACAACCGCAACGTGCTTGCCGCTGCCCGTAGCCTAATTACTTCTTCCAAGCCGCAGCTGAAGTCCAGTGAAGCGTTCTGCTTTGCCAGCTGGCCATCCGCCTGTTCTCAAGCATCGCTCCCACAGGCAGCCCAAGTCGGCAGGCGTCCTTCTGATGGGCACTGGCGGCTACATCTTCCCGTACTCGCAGGCGCACATGGAGACCGCCTGCGACATCGCCGAGGACAAGCTCATCCACCCATTCGCCTTCCGCACGCACACGCACGCGCTAGGTACGTGCGAGCCGCGCCGCTGGCCGTCCGGCTGCTGGTGACGGACCACGTGCTCCCTGCTCGAGGGCTTGACGAGAACACGCTTGTATGCACCTGTCCAGCCGGATGGAGCAATGCGTTAAACTGTGCGTGCACACAGAATCATGCGTAACTTGGTTTTGGTTTCCCTCTTTTTCTATAGTATGGTTTGCTCGGGAACATACTATGTGACGTTCTTGCTATCACTCCCGGCGGCCGCCAGGACTGAATACACTGCTCTCCAGTCAGCTATCACTCCCGGCGGCCGGCCAGGACTGAGTACATGCTCTCCAGTCAGCTATCACCCGGCGGCCGGCCAGGACTGAGTACACTGCTATCCTGTCAGCTACCACTCCCGGCGGCCGGCCAGGACTGAGCACACTGCTCTCCAGTCAGCTATCACTCCCGGCGGCCGGCCAGGACTGGTACACTGCTATCCAGTCAGCTATCACCCCGGCGGCCGGCCAGGACTGAGCACACTGCTATCCTGTCAGCTATCACCCGGCGGCCGGCCAGGACTGAGCACACTCTCTCCAGTCAGCTATCACTCCGGCGGCCGGCCAGGACTGAGACACTGCTCTCCAGTCAGCTATCACCCCCGGCGGCCGGCCAGGACTGAGCACACTGCTATCCTGTCAGCTATCACTCCCGGCGGCCGGCCAGGACTGAGCACACTGCTCTCCAGTCAGCTATCACTCCCGGGGCCGGCCAGGACTGAGTACACTGCTCTCCAGTCAGCTATCACTCCCGGCGGCCGGCCAGGACTGAGTACACTGCTATCTGTCAGCTATCACTCCCGGCGGCCGGCCAGGACTGAGCACACTGCTCTCCAGTCAGCTATCACTCCCGGCGGCCGGTCAGGACTGAGTGCACTGCTCTCCAGTCAGCTATCACTCCCGGCGGCCGGTCAGGACTGAGAACACTGCTATCCTGTTAGCTATCACTCCCGGCGGCCCGGCCAGGACTGAGCACACTGCTCTCCAGTCAGCTCGCGCCAGGGCAGCTTTGTTTGCGAGCGCCTGAGCGGAATCGGCGCACCAGCGCGGCCCGTTAGCGCTCCGAGCAGCTGGAAGGGTGGTCGGCGCATCACACCAGCCGCCACGTGTGCCTCGTGCCCGCCGTCAACACCGCGCGCTCCTAACTCTCTCAGGCCGTAGCTGGACCGTGACGTGGGGACGGGCCGCTGTCGGCAGGCGAGGTGGTGTCCGGCTGGCGTGTCCGCTACGCCGGCGGCCAGTACCAGTGGACGTTGATTGGCAAGATGAACCCGCAGCTACCGCAGATGTTCTACCCGGTGCTGGACAACGTCACGCTGAGCCGCGGTGATGTCGTGGTACGTGTGCCCACGGCGGCGGGGAGAGAGGCTTGGAAATGCAGGGAGAGCGAGGGAGGGGGAACGTGGTACGTCTGCCCACGGCGGCGGGGAGAGAGGCTTGGACATGTAGGGAGAGCGAGGGAGGGGTAACGTGGCACGTCTGCCCACGGCGGCGGGGAGAGAGGCTTGGAAGAGCAAGGAGAGCGAGGGAGCGGGGTAACGTCCGCTCCGCGGTGACGTTGCGTAGCAATAACGTTTGTTTTGCCTTTAAGCGAGCTAGAATACGAAACAATAGCGGTGATGTGGCGTGCCATGAAAGGAAGCCTTTCGGTATCTTTAGAGATTTTGCATGACTTACAGTCACAACTGAGCGTGACGTTGCGATAAACAAAATGTCTGCATCCAAAGCTGCGTTTCAGTTACGCTCCATTTAAACAGGCCTCAACCCCCACAAGTAACGTGATTTGTGGATGGCCCCTGAGGTCTTTATTGCTCCTACCAATCACGTCTGTCTGGCCCTTTATCATTACAGTAATATGCAAGTTGAAGTGTAAAACAGCTGGTTCGTAAACCTTGTTAAGATCTTTAAGTGGGGGGCTTAAATGTTTGGAGTGATTTTATTTTGGGTATAGCTTGGGCTCCCTGTTCTACGAATAGCTTCTGCGCCAATGAGTGTGGCTCAGCAAGCAGTGTGTTGCGAAAATCATAGCACATGTAAAGGGAACGTAACGGCTGCGAGCGCCCCGCCCCACAAGTGGCCTGTCTACCGGCCGACCCGTCGTGCACTCGCCCTCACAGGCGCCCTGTCTACCGGCCGACCCGTCGTGCACCCGCCCCACAAGTGACCTGTCTACGGGCCGACCTGTCGCTTGTCGTACGCCAGCCGTGGTGTGTGGCGCGGTAGGCAGCTCCGTGAGTTCGCCATCTCAGCGAGATGTTACGTTCACTGATCTCCGTGATTTCACATTTTCAGGCCGCCAGGTGTACCATGAGCAGCCACCGCGCCCGCGTCACCAAAGTCGGGTGAGTCCGTCCAAAAGCCGCATGTAGCCTAGCCTGCAAATGTTGAATGTCTTCCGGCGAGGCGGTTTGAGATGAACAGCATATCGTCCAGCAAAAATACTGCGTAAGATCTGCTAGACGGGGTACACATCTGGACCCAAAACCCGTGATGCGAGGAGTGAGCTGAGCTGGTGCGGGGATTGGAAAGCCACTAAAAATAGTTTTGTAAGATTCTGCAACAGGCGTGCGTCGAGCGTAGCCATGGCGTTGATCACACCTACGACCGGGCTGTACCGGCATCCGATCAGGCTGGACCGGCATCCGATCAGGCTGGACCGGCATTCGGGCCGCCCTCATCGGTGGCCGGCGTCACGTCACCTCCGCCCGCCCGGCACTGCCACACTCCACACGGTTCATACGGCTCACACCTCACGCGGCTTGCACTCAAACGGCTCACATGGCTCACACTCAGGCGGCTCACACTCAGGCGGCTCACACTCACACGGCTCACACGGCTCACACTCAAACGGCTCACACGGTTCACACTCACACGGCTCACACTCATACGGCTCACACGTGCTCCCACTCACGCGGGGCTCACCACTCAACATGGCGCACGTGGGCTCAACACTCACCACGGCTCACGCTCACTACGGCTCACACGGCTCACACGGCTCACACGTACACGGCTCACACTCACACGGCTCACACTCTCACGACTCACACGGCTCACACTGCTCGCACAGCTCACACTCCGCCACGTGCCGCAGGGCGACGGCGCGAGACGAGATGTGCAACTTCTACATGATGTACTGGACGGAGGGCACGCCACTGGCGCGCAGCAGCTGCTTCAGCTGGGGGCCGCCCTTCTCCTACTGGCACCGGCTGCCAATGGGGCTGCTACGGCTCTTCTCCTACCCGTGGCTCTCGCAGATCCCCGACGAGAACCGTGCCTCGACCATCGACGGCGAGGAGCTCCGCTCCTACCTGTTCGGCCGCATGCGCAACGACTAGCCGCTTGGCTGCGGGTGTTCGATATGGGCGAATTGTGTTTTCTGCGGCCGAGTGACGCACGACGGAGGCTTGGCCTGCGGCCAGAACCTGAGTGGAGATCGTGACATTTTAACTGACAGGGATGAGAGTCCGGTGTCTCAGTTTTGATACTTTGCTGCCCTTGCGATTTCTGGGTTAATTGGCAACGAACACGTGCTTGGTATCACAAAGCTGAGTGAACAGCCAGAGCTCTTGAACTGGTCGCAAGCATTTCTTGACGTTACGAATTGGAGTGAGCTTGCCCATGCCGTGAAGTATGCCAGTCATATTCGCAGCTTTTCACAGTGCTTCATTATATACAAGTGGAGGGCCATTTAAGCTTAAGCTAAATGTGACTTAAGTTTCAGGAATAGGCTGTACATTGGTTCTCCTTGTGGGCCGCCGTAATCACATGTCAGACGGATAGCATCACGTGTGTTAAGCACGTGAGCCAAGCACAGTCGAAAACAACGCCGCGTTTCCTTTTAACGTGTGGAAATGGCAGCGATGCACCGCATAGATCTGCTTGTGAGGCATGAATAACATGAGACAAATGTAGTGTAAGCCAGTCCCTGCCATTCTCGCTGAGGTGTGACGACATCAAGGCGCTGGAAGTCTGTAACTGACTAAGTGCAAAGGTCTTATGCCAAGTCATCGACCTCCCTTATATGAGGAGGTACTGGTTAAGCGACATCATAGAGCTTTCTTGGTCTAAAGTTTTGAAAACGCTTTTGAACTGTTTTCTTAAGAGGCTTTAGAACATGCCATACCGTTGATAAGGAAGCGACTGTTTGCAATGGCACACAATCCCACTGGCATTTACTAAGCAAAACACGCTTATCAAACTAAGGAAAACTTTGTAATAATACACAAACCCGTTTATAGAAATGTGTCTTCATGCTTATAGAAATGTGTCCGATGCCCTCATTTCATCTAGCTTCTGGAATAATACCAGGCCATGGATCGGTGGAGCCTCGACGTGGATCGGCTGAGGGGGTCAGAATTATTGTTTGCACCGGTGTCGTGTGGAGAAAGGTGGGCTTTGATGACCATTTAATGCAATAATTGTCCAACGATGACTATATACAGGCAAGCAAGCCCTCTGTTAGCAATGCATGCTTATCAACGGGGACGCAGCCAGGATATAGGGGCTGTTTTTGTCACGTTTGCGTCAGATAAATCACCAACTCTTTCTTAAAAGTTTTGAGACGTTCTGGTAGGAAGATAGCTGGCATCATCATTGCGTGTGCGTGGCTAAGCGGTGTTGCGGCTGAGACTACCCAACCAGCACAATTTTCTGTACTGCCGTGAATTAAGTGGAGTTGCATCGCAGCGTTGAGTGAATATTTCAGTGAACAAGAGCTGCTGGATTGTCAACCAGTCTGCAGGATGGCAGGTCAAGATGCGCGCACAGAGCTGCCTCCCTATCTAAGGATGACGACGAATAAATCCAACCTTCAACTGCCGGAGAGGCCCGGTCGCGAAAGCATTAACTGTCGTTGCGCTCGATGGTCAAACTGTTGGAAAGGAAGACATCTGTCAGTCTCAAAATAACCTTTCATTTCCATCCTACTCGCATGCATAGGGCAATTTTGGCTTGCTGGTTGAATTTCTACCAATGTTTATATTTTGGCGATAGAATGTGTCATTCTGCTGTAGAAGTTGATGTTTTCATGATCAGAAATGCAGATTTTTACACCAGCATATATGACATAAATAAAAGAGGATGGCTGCCAACAATTTTAACCCGTACCCTGATTCGCCGCTTTTTGTGACACGAACTTGTGAAGGGCGGGGGGAGGATTTCCTGACGTTTGCAAACTAAGGAAGGTAAAGCCTCGAAAACAAAACAATCAAGCAGCAAACTGTCTTAAGCGAGATTCCGTGATTGGTAAGAAGTCTCATGTTGTTGACTGACCCCCACTAGACCAAGTTGTAAGTCAAATGTTCTTGAAAACCAAACATCAGCTTTGCATGTTCACAGAAAATAAACCATGCAGTACAGTGATATAGACCATAAAGAGGTGTGTCCCTGTTTTGATTATGAGCACAATAGCATCTAGTTTTATCTGTTTGGAGCCTATATTTATAACGAAGAGTTTTGTTCATGTGACATTGCCAACCCTCCGCGCGCGGTCCGCAGGATCGTCGCTTGCCACCCACCGCACCCGCCGGCCTTGAATCGTCTTGCAGTGGTCGTAAAAAGACATAACTTCTCTGAAATCAGAATTGATTGGGGTGCTGTTTTGGTGTCAACACGCGCACAATGGATACCACAGAGGCTACCAAAGATTTAAGCAGGACTGCACAGTATGCCGCATTGGTATCCTCAGAAAACCGTAGGGGGGTGGGGGGGGGGGTCGCATCACCTACCCTCCCCCTCCCGTCATGGTGAGTGACTTGTTCGGAAAGAGCTATCTGCCTGATGTGAAGTTAATGAAAAATTTCGATACAATTTAGTTGGGATACGGCCAAAGGCTCCCCACCAGTCAAAACATGCCGCGCCAGGCTTGGAACACGCTTAAGGTACGGTGGATAGTTTAATGACGGCTGAGATGGGGCTCAAAGCACGCACGTGATTTTCGTATGGGACATGGCCTCGTGGCGGCCCGCATAATTGACGCCATTCCCATTGCCGCTCGCTACTGGTTTAAAATCTGCCATGCATTCTGCTGTCCTGGCTATCTAGGTCCTTCACTGTTTTTTTGCGGTCGAAAGTAAATCCTGCCAAAGATCGAGTTTAAACGTGAGGCCCCGGCAAGTCTCGAGGGTGGAAGAAAATCTCTGCCGCGATTGGGCTACCTCATTAGCTTAGAGCAGGTGCACCTGCTTTCTTAACACCAGCAGTTATCCTGACATTCGTTCAAGGGCAGTGTATGACTGAACGTCTCAGTTATGTGCATGATGTTGAAAATTGCAGTGATGAAAGAGATTTTCGGTGATGGGCTGATTACTGATGACGCTGCAGGACATGTACTGAATGACCATTCTGTCATAGGGTATCGCTTTGCGCTACTGGCGACAATTTTTCCTCCAAAAATTTGGCCGGCGTCATCACTTTTACCACCCCTGGTAACCTTTTAACATTCATTGAACGTCTTTACGGATGCAGCGGTGAATGTGGTGGAGGGCTTACCCCCCACGTAGATGCAATGATATTCATGTTTATGAGAGTTGCGATATATGGTTCGTTTGATTTTCGCAGCCTTGTGCCGCAGCAAAATATCTGCAGCGTGTCATCATAGCGGGTGTTCCTTCCCGAGATTGCCTCTCTTGTTATTGGGAGCATGTCTCTATGCCCTGGATATCTCAGGATTTGCTGCCCAAACCGTAAGCACAGCGACTCCTTCCTGTCTACAAGTGTTTCCATTTCAGAATCTGTAGTAGCTCTTGTTATACCCGCCAATGATTTTGAGAGCCCGCTTCTGTACTTGCTCAGTTTATTGGGCTTGGTGGCCGGTGAGCCCGGGATGAAAAACAGTCGCGGAGCATTCAAGCAGTGGTCGAACATATGTGATGTAAATTTTTACCATTTGATCCTGTGGTGAACGGAATTTCTTCATCAAGCGAAGCATATATAAAGCCTTCGAACCGCTCTCAACAATTTCATCAACATGTGCCTACCAACTCACATCGCTGGACAGTGTTACTGCTGCAGGCTTGGTACTGCTAACAATTGGTAAGCTGATCCCATTTATTGCGACGTCCGGGAGTATCAGGGGTTTCTTAGCAGTAAAAACGTGCATTGCCTGACAGTGTCAGGCTGACACTTCTCAGTATTAATCACCATCTTATTTGCAGCCATCCACATACTGATAATGCCTTCGACGCCCCCTTGCAAAGACCAGGTGGTGCAAGCGATGCGTCGCCGGTGAGCCCGTAATGAGAGCATTTCTTGTCCTTGGTATGTACAAATTTGATTGGGAGCGTGGGCATTCAGCCCATAAGGCCGAATGTGGCCCTTGTATGGCTTATTCTTGGCGAATGGGCCTCCATGTGCGTGTAGCTATGTCTCACCGTTATATATTCTCCTTCATCCAATAGCCCTGACATGATCATGACGGGCCGAAAGACCTATAATCCAAACAACCTAATCTTAAACAGCCTAAACAACCAGCGGCCGGCGACGCGCGCTCAACCGCCGCACTCACGGTGGCCAGATAACGTCACTGGAGATAACGCGTGGATCGCTGGCGAGGTTCGGCTGAGTGGTGATTCTGTGGTCGACGAGCCTGCCGCCGGCTCGCTGGTGCGTGTCCGCTCGACAGCTCGAGTGGTGCTTCGTGAGGTAGTTCCAGCTGCTGGTCCGATGCAGTCGACCGAAGCTGGCGCTTCTGTCACGCAGAGCGTGCAGTAGTCGCTGCATGGCAGTCACGCGTGCACGTGTTAGTGCAGGTCATCCAGCGCAGGAATGGCTGCTGCTCTCGGCACAAGAGCCAGCCACTGTTGGCTGATTGGAGGGGTCGTGCTTGGAAAAGTTTGAGAGGTCAGCACGCTGGCCAGGAGCCCATCCGCTGTTGACTGGGGACGCATATGTTGACTTGCTGGGCACTCACGGTCACTCAGCGGCGCTCCATAAATCTTTTCCATTTGCTTTTAAAGCGTGTGCGCAGCTGCTGGGCAGTCCTGTATGTTGACCTGCCGGGGCCCATGCAACAGCTATGGACTTCGGAGCCCGGCGCACTGACAAGGAACTCAGCTAGCCTCATCAGGATTGAAGTGTAGTGTTCCACATTTGTATGGGGTTTTAACCGAGATAGCCAGCTTAAAGATCATTCGGTGCAGTCCATGGCGTTGCCCTTCTTAGCACCTTAACCGCAGCACGCCTGCGGAGATTTGCAGACTGTTTCGCGCAGACTATTTCAAGGCCACCCAAAAATGTTATGCAAGATGCGATGACGCAATCAAACAACGAGATATTTAAAAACGTATTTACTCGTAACTCGTGCGTGTTGCTACCCCCCCCCCCCCAAAAAAAAAACGCAGAAAAAAATCAAGTTGGACCGTATCTTTGAGCGAAAGGCTGGATTGGAACAGCCCAGGACATGAGAGCTTGGTTCTAGCTGGCACGTGAAGCCGCCCCTCGGAAACCGTTGTTAGTCGGATGTTGTAAGCGGTGTTTCAGACGCGAACACAGCGACGCCTGGCGTTGCCGTTTCCATTGGCGGCGTACTGTCGGCGCCACTGCCAACACCAGGCAACGGAAGGTGGGCGAGCTAGGGCAGCCGTGTGTCGGGGAATCATGCCCCAAATGTCCTGTCAAGTCAATAAGTGCGGGCTTATAGTATTCTGGAGTGCATATTTCACCTCTGCAATTTTGGGTCTGCTTCTGGGAGCGGATTACCAGTTACATTAGAGACCTGCGTGGGCAAGATTTCCTATAAATAATGCACGCGTACCCATGGTGGCCTGAACCCACCGGCTATCGGCTTGTTACCAGTTAGAGCCATCCGTTACCTACTCTTTGCATTTTTCCAGCATTCTAGTTCTGAAAGATGGGTAAATGTTAGGAAAACTCACATCCTCTTTTGCGGGGTTATTGCAACAGCAGCATGAATGGGGATAAGCATGACTGGAAAACGAAGCAGAAACATTGTTAAGTATTTCTTGAAGCATGCATTAGACATTTCGTGAACGTGTTACCCATAACTACCCCTGCTCGTACCCATACTTTTGTCACAATGTTTCCGACTCGTCCTGTTACCCACTGAAGTTACGTACTGTAACACGAGCATTTGGGCCGTCATCATCACGGCGGTCATTACGCGGAAATGTGGGGAGGCGTTTGACTGAATCCGAGGTAATGCCATTCCGGCTGATGCTGAAATGTCTCTTACACGGTCGTTGCTGGTGCGCCTGGAGCACCCAAAATGGCATAGCCAACCATTGCATATATCTACCAGCCAGAACGGTTTAGCATGGCTTAAATGATTGCAGAGGTGGTTGCACAGCGAAGCATTACCGTGTCGCCCATGGGCAGCACTGCAATACGTTTCTTCATTCGGGCTCGGTTTGGTTTGGCGAACTTTCACTGCCACCGACGCAGGCTACACATCCCGAACGTTCTGTATAAGAGACCTTTTCGGACCCGATCACTCTAAAACATCCTGCGACAGTTCCGCTTGCATGTCATGCGCCGGCCGGTGACCCAGGACACTGCACTACAGCTGATGCTCAGCGATGGCAATGATGGGAAATGCAAATTAAAAAAAAGACCCACATCGCGTTGCCTGAGAGGGAACAGTTGCATTCCCACGGTCTGCTATTTCAGGGCCTGCGACGCTCAGGCATGAACAGTACTAATCAGGAGGGAGGAAACTTGACGGTAGACATCGTTCGACAACAGTCCAGCCCGTAACCGTCCTGGAGTGGATGAAGTTCGGTCCGACATGACCGTTAGGAAGGTCATTCGTTATTCCGAATTTAGCTAGGTATGTGGTTTGGGTGATGTGATCATACAGTGCAGTATACGCTGTTAATTTTACCTTTTCTCAATCGATGACACAGCGTCCACTGAAGTGTTAGCTAACAGTCGTGCTGCATCCTCTCATCCGCTTTGAGTAATGATCGGTAAATCAAACAGTGGTGAAATCTACGCATGCACACACACACACACACACACACACACAACACACAATACTACACTACTATACTACATATATATTAGATATATATATATATATATATATATATATATATATATATATATATCACTTGGTGCGCTCCACCGCACAGAGAAACCTTTCTGAAGCCATCCCTCCCCTGATGGAGTTGCTGAGTTGCGTTCGTGGCCGGGGCGTCTGTCGCGTCCTCCATGCCATGGTCCAGCTCCCGCCGGAGAATTGAGGACGCGCTGGAGGTCTGTGGAGCCGCTGCACGAGTGACGAGCGGCGTGACGTGCCGCCGACACGGCCCTCCCAGCTGCTCGGAGCGGGCTAACGGGCCGCCGAGGGCGCTGGCTCCACTCAGTTACTCGTGGTGGAGCTTCTCTGTGGCGAGCTTACTACAGGGAGGTGTGCTCAGTCGTGGTCCTACCAAGTGAAAATATAGCAACACTGACGTCACATCATATGCCCTACCCAAACCGGCTGTAAAGGGCAGACAGAAAAGTGGAAACTAATTGACTTTGACTCGCTGTGCAAGAGTACTTCATGCATTGGTACATCATATACCACATAATATGGTACATCATATACATCACATATTGCAGAATTATCCATGAATCGGACTACATTCGGTAATTGACAGTCATATATAGCGGGAAGCGACAGCAGACATTTTTCTACCTACATGGAGGTACAATATAATAACGGTTTGCTCTTTCCAGCCGTTGTCAGCATTTTCATCATCACTGTGAAACTGTGAAAGTCATGTTTAGCAGTGGACATGGGCGGTGTCAGATAAGATGGATGCGAGACAACTATTGTGATGCCGGAGTTGTGGCTAGTCTTTGCGTCCATGCTGTAGCGGCCTAATCAGCAAGGAAATATCATCGATTACATCGTCAATCAAATCGTCACGAGAGACCAACCGACTGCCTGCGTCGCACAGGCCGTTGCCTACTTGGCTTGTACACCTTACAGTCGTCGTCGTCACCGTCTTTAGAGCGGGCGTGACGTCATTAGTGGGCCAGGGAGCCGAGCGTGCGGGACCGGAGCCGGCCGCGGTGGCGCCACCTTTACGCAGAAGTAAGAACCAAGAGGAACGACGGCTTTGCGGCGAGCCCCGGGTACGAGCTAGTTTGGGGATCTGAGTGCTCGAAAGGCCATTCGGGATATTGCGTTTGTGTTCGTCATGGGCATCAACACCAATGAGTTCGGTGGGGCTCAGACCCCTGTAGCTTTTGAGGTCAACGGACTTTTTGTATGTTTTTTTCCCCATGAAGCGACATCAAAACAGAAATTGACCCCAGTAGCGTTTAAGGCGCGGTTACGTTCATGCTGTTCGACGTTATTTGTTGCGAAATGGGCTGGATGTGGTAGAGCTGAGGGAAAGTTATAGTTTTTCGCAGGAAGAAGTTAAAGAACTGGTGTCTGCTCCACCAGTCACGCAAGTTTCGAAAGTCACCACATTCTTCAACCCCGAGGCTGACACGAAACGTATTGAGCGAGACGCAACACAAACCATTTGTATGTTTCTGCAGTGTCATGGGACGCAACGAAACATCTGCCATACAATTCCTGCTCTCTCCCGGTGAACATGATGTACAACCAGCCTCTTTTATTTTCCTAACAAAGAGTGAGCCTTTGTTGCCTCAACAATGGCATGCGACTCATTACACAAAACCAGATTGCGTCATGACTAAAAAAAGCGTACTGTTGACAGTAATAAACTCAACGCGCTCATATCTATCATCCGTGTACAGTTCACTGAATACTGCTAAAACGTTGTATGGAATTGCCCTGATATTGCACATGGATGACAGTGACCTCACCGCGGAGCGAAACCCGCGGCTACCTACGGACTCGAGTGAGTCCGATCTCGCAATACCTTGAAAACCACGGCTACAATAGTGACGAAAACCTTAGTACCGGCGCACCAGCTAGACTATCTTGACCCGATGACTGCGAAGAGGTGTGTTGGGCTCGGACCGGGACAGCGTGCTGACCAGCGCCCTCTTGATGCGCATACTGATGTTCTCGTCGACACTAGCGATCCTGGCGGGCGCGCCGCTCCTGCTTATGCGTCGGATCCGCGCCACACTCGTCCCGGAGAGCAGCGGCGAGCCGGTGCCGAGCCGTGCGAGACACGCCTCCTCCAGCGGCGACCCGTTCGCCTCGGGCGTCTGCTGCCCGCTGGCCGGCCAGAGATGCTCGCTGCGGGTGCGCTGCTGGCCGTACCCGCTCGCGCTCGCTGGACAGGGCGGGTCGGCATCGGCCGGAGGAGGCCGAGCGGGCCCGGCCGACCGCGCCGCCGTCGCCCGCCTGTCGACCCCGACCCCGACCCCGACCCCTGCCCCCGTCCCCGGCCCCGGCCCCGGCCTCGGACGTAATGAGCGGTTGCCGTTCGCATCGATGGCGCAGCGCGCCGGCGGTCGGCGTCGCCCGGCGCGACCCGGCGCTGTCCTGTTCCCGTTCAGCTCATCCTGTTCGCCCCTCGCTGCTGCCGGCGGCGGGCGTGCGCGCATGCAGTGGCGTGCAGGGCGAGGAGGCGCAGGCGGAGACACGCCGCATGCGGCTGTACAGCGGGCTGCTGTGCGCCGAACCGGGCGGCGCCGGCCGGCCCGGTGGGCTGCAGTCGAGGCTCGGCTGGCTTAAGCTGGAGGAGGTCTCGCTGCGCGGGCTGGCCGTCGAGCTGGAGCGCCGGCTCAGGCCGCCCCGCCGCCCCGGCGAGCCGAACAGCAGCGCCGGCAGGCACGACACGCCACCGTCCGGGCCGGGCCGCACCGCCGCCGGCAGCACGTGGTTGGCCGCGTAAACCGGGCTAGGCGGCAGAGGTCGGGTGACGTCACAGCTGACGGGTGTGGCTGGCTGCTTGGCCTCTAGCCCGCACGAGAACAGGCGTTTGCTTCTGCGCGGGGCGGCGGACCACGCGCTGCCGCCTTCCCGTGCGACATGATGTCGGACACATTAGGGATGTAGTAGATCCCTGAGCTGTCTTCACCGTCGCGGAGCCGGTCCGAGCTCTGGCGCGCCCTGTCCTCGCTGAGGCCAGTCAGCAGGGGCCTCTTGAAGCGTCCGTACAGGGACAGCGCCGAGCCCTCCGCCGGCGCCGCTGACCTGGCCAGGCCCTCTTCATGAGGTGTCTTGTCATGCAGAATATCCTCCAGCGAACGACCCGCTCGGCGCCCGCCGGCCCTGCCGCGTCGGCAGGCTGCCGGTCATCCGCTGCGGCCGGTGCGCCGACTGACGGCCGCCAAGAGACGGCGACTTGCCAGCGGCATCTAGGGCCTCCGACGTGAAGCTGAGACTGTCGCCGTCGCCGTCGGGCCGCCTGCGCGGCGCTGCAGGAGTGTGCCGGGCGGCGGCGCGGCCCAGCGAGGCGGGCGTCGACGGACCTGACTCCTGTGTGATGTTGTGCAGGCTGGGCGGCTGCGAGTAGGGCGGCGGGGGGGGCCCCAGTGGCTCCAGACGAACTCGGCCAGCGCCGGCGGGCTGCTGTACCGCTGCGCCGTCAGGTGGTGGAACACGCCCGTCGTTGGAGCGAACCCGCGTGCCGTAGGGTGCCGGCCGGCCCTGCCCGCTGCTCAGACCCAGGCGGTGTGGTGGCACTGCGCGGGGGCGCCGCGTCCGACCGCCGGCTGCTCCTGCAGCGACAGTGCCATCAGATCAAAGGTCGCGCAGGTCCAGGGCACTGCTGTTGCGAGGAGCAGGCAGGTACCGGCTGGTGGCGGGACATAGCGGGCAGGTGCCGGCTGGTGACCGAACACGGCGGACAGGAACCGTCTGGTGATGGAACACAGCGGGCAGGTGCCAACTGGTGACGGAACACAGCGGGCAGGTGCCGGCTGGTGACGGAACACAACGGACAGGAAACGCCTGGTGATGGAACACGCGGGCAGGTACCGTCTGGTGATGGAACACAGCGGGCAGGCGCCGGCGGCTGGTGACTGAACACAACGGCTCAGCAATAACTGCGTTACTATGAATGCGTTTTTGGAGAATGCAAGCGATCTGCAGAGAAAATCATTACTTATAAGCAATGCGTCGTGGATGAATCTGACCGCGATATAATATCCGACCTAAAAAATACCTTCTGGTTTATCCAGCATTGCCTGAAGCACATAGTCCGCTCCACAGCACCAGCCCACGTCCTAAGGCTGCCACCGATTACATGCCTGCCCCGACGTGGGTTACTGGTGCCTGGAACGTAGTCAACTCACCGGTTCTGCTGCCGCCACGGTAGCCAGCGCCAGTGAGACTGGTGAGCCGGTGCGGTGCTGCCCCCTATGAGGGCCGAGCGACTCGTGGTGGACTCCTCCGGACTAGGCGTGTACTGGTCCAATGTCCGCTGGGGCCAGTACCTGCAGTGGCCCAGAGATGATGGAGATGACGGGCCTGTGCTATTCGCAGATGGTGTGAATGCACACACAAATACCAATACAAATACACGCAAATACAAATACAACTGCATGCCATCTTTCAATGGGAAGCGGTCACTGCCCTTAATCATAAAAGGAAAAGTCATTTTCATATTTCAGACGCCGGGACGATTCAATACAACCCAGCATTGTGAGATCAGTTCATGTAATAGCATGCTAACGAGGTACCTCCTCACACGTGCGGCTCAACGAACAACTGAAGGCGTTCAAGCTTTTACAGGGCATATCAGAACGTACGCTAGGTCATCGACGAAGTCCCACTGCTGCCAGGGCTCGCTGGCGCAGAACGATGGCGGGAACGGCGGATGGGCCTGGAAGAAGCAGCGCTGACGCATCTCCAGCTGCTCCCAATACATCTTCTTCCGCTCGTGGCTGCAGAGGTAGTACAGTGGTCACAGCTTCACAGGCTGCTCCGGTCTGGTCTGGTCTGGTATACTCTGGTTTAATCTGGCCTGGTTCGTGGTTCTGAGCTGATCTGGGTTAATCTGATCTGGTCTGTTTCCGCCTGGTTTGGTCTGGTTCGCTGTTCCGACCCGGTCTGATCGGGTTTAGCCTCTTGGTCTCTTCAAAGGTTATTCGCTCTATAGGAAGGCCGCTTTGGGAAACACAACGGCCGCAGTCAGCTGATGAGGTCGATGAGGGCAACTGCAAGCTGCCATGAACAGATTCAGTTCTTCTCAGAGATACGTGACAACAATTCTGGTCTAGTGATCCAGAGCCCGGCGTCAGCTGATCATCTTATTGTCACCCATCATGCAGGCCAAGATTCGTAGCTCTGGAGTCCAGTCAGCAAACCCTTACTGCATCCGCTCACCTCAGCAGCTGGTAGACGAGCATGCAGGAGAAGATGCAGACGAGGGCGCCGATCACTGAGAGGCCGAACAGGGCTCGCAGGCAGGAGAAGAGCGCTCCGTGGATGACCTCACAGTTCGGCACAGCGCCGAACACGTAACTCACTGGAACACAGCAGGCGGTGACACAGACGCGGCACCACATCCAATTGGTGCATGCCCTTCGTGTGAGCCGCGGGCCAACGGAGGCAGGCTGGTGGAGGACAGCAGCAAATGGTACATTGTTGGGGGAGTTTTGAACTCCTTGATTGATATTCATTTGCCATTGAGTCCTGCTGTAACACATAACCTTACATTGAACATAGGTATACTGTAAAATCTCACGTAGCAAATTAAGACAATAGATGCCTGAAAAGGTATCAAGCTGGCGCTAGCATTTTACTTTATCTACAGGAAATCTCACCGCAAGAAGTGAGCCATGTCAGTACGCCAACTGCGAAGCACTTTGTCGGGACGAAAATACATTCCAAAGCAATTTCTGCGTAATTAGAGTTTGCTACACCAGCTTTGGCGCGGATCAGCGACGCTAATATCTGTTACCCAGCGGCCGCTGGCCTCACCTTCGTCTGCGTCGAGATGCGCCTGCAGCCTGCCGGCGAAGCAGGTGCAGGTGCGCAGTGACTTGGCGAACACGCACTCGGTGAGCGTCTGGAGACGGTTGATGTGCACCACGGCCGTGGTGACCGTTATCACCACACAGAGCACGGCCGACAGCAGGCAGCAGCCGCCCGACAGCTTGATCTGCGAATCAGACACGGGCGCCGTCAGGGGGCGTCGACAGGGCCGTGCCGTGTGGGGAGCTGCTGGTGCGGTGAGGCTGTGGCAGAGACGGAGCAGGCACGGGCGCTGCAGCGGACGGCGACAGCGGCTGGTGCCGTGTGGGGAGCTGCTGCGGTGAGGCGTGTGGCAGAGACGGAGCGGACACGGGCGCTGCAGCGGACGGCGACAGCGGCTGGTGCCGTGTGGGGAGCTGCTGTTGCTGTGAGGCGTGTGGCAGAGACGGAGCAGACACGGGCGCTGCGGCGGACGGCGACAGCGGCTGGTGCCGTGTGGGGAGCTGCTGTTGCGGTGAGGCGTGTGGCAGAGACGGAGCAGACACGGGCGCTGCAGCGGACGGCGACAGCGGCGTTGCCGTGTGGGGAGCTGCTGGTACGGTGAGGCGTGTGGCAGAGACGGAGCAGACACGGGCGCTGCAGGCGGACGGCCGACAAGCGGCTGGTGGCCGTGTGGGGAGCTGCTGTTGCGGCGAGGCGTGTGGTCAGGAACCGGAGCAGACACGGCGCTTGCAGCGGACGGCGACAAGCGGCTGGTGCCGTGTGGGGAGCTGCTGTTGCTGTGATGCGTGTGGCAGAGACGGAGCAGACACGGGGCGCTGCGGCGGACGGCGACAGCGCGGCCGGTGGCCGTGCGGAGAGCTGCTGGTGGCGGGTGAAGGGCGTGGTAGGCAGAGACGGAGCAGACACGGGCGCTGCGCGGAACGGCGACAGCGGCCGATGCCGTGTGGAGAGCTGCCTGGCGTGGTGAGGCGCAATGACAGAGACGGAGCAGACACGGGCGCTGCAGTGGACGGCGACAGCGGCCGGTGCCGTGTGGGGAGCTGCTGGTGCGGTAAGGCGCATGGCAGAGACCGAGGGAACACTTGGTATGAGCATGGTGAGATGCGAAGGCATTGCCCTGGCATCAGGGGCCGGTGGACACGAATCGTTTCTGACCACTATGCGGTGATGATGCATGGCCGTAATATATTGCTCATTAAAGCTCTGAATGCCATTAGCGTGACGTTGTATCTTTATGTCGTGACGTGATATGTTTATGTCAAGACGTTGCATCCTTATGTCGTAACGTTTTATCTTTATGTCGTGATGTTGCATCTTTATGTCGTGACGTTGTATCGTTATGTCGTGACGCTGTATCTTTAGGTCGTGACGTTGTATCTCTATGTCGTGACGTTGTATCTTTATGTCGTGACGTTGTATTTTTATGTCGTGACGTTGCATCGTATGTCGTGCTGTTTGGAAATGACAAAGTTGGGTAGTTGGGTAATGTTGGGATGTAATGTAAGCAATGCTGGGTAGGTAAACACAAAGTGTATCAAAGTTCCTTGTCAGCAAACATCACTTCTTTACAACTCTAAGCACCATCTGTTGCCACTTGCAGGCTTGGCAGGCCCGCACCAAACAGGTGCCCATTTGTCTTCAGTGCAGGTTCGGTGCGCCCGGGGCCATGGCTACCATTCATCTGTTGTTTGCGGGCTTCCCTTGACGTGTTCGGAGCTAATGAGGTCGATCGATACGGCACCGAAACGAATGGAGCGTGTCAGCCTAGCGGACGCCGTCCCAGTGACCGGCAGTACAGGATGTGACCGGACGCCGTCCCAGTGACCAGCAGCACAGGATGTGACCGGACGCCGTCCCAGTGACCAGCAGCACAGGATGTGACCGGACGCCGTCCCAGTGACCAGCAGCACAGGATGTGACCGGACGCCGTCCCAGTGACCAGCAGCACAGGATGTGACCGGACGCCGTCCCAGTGACCAGCAGCACAGGATGTGACCGGACGCCGTCCCAGTGGCCAGCAGCACAGGATGTGACCGGACGCCGTCCCAGTGACCAGCAGCGCAGGATGTGACTGGACGCCGTCCCAGTGACCAGCAGCGCAGGATGTGACCGGACGCCGTCCCAGTCACCGGCAGCACAGGATGTGACTGGACGCCGTCCCAGTGACCAGCAGCGCAGGATGTGACCGGACGCCGTCCCAGTGACCGGCAGCATAGGATGTGACCGCCGCCAAGCTTAGAGCAACAGTGTGTAACCTGTTGATTTATTGTTATAGTTCGAGTTAAATATAAAACTTTTCTAGTCAGTAAAACGAACTGCCGAAGCAGATAGGCACCTTTAAGTACCCGATGTTTATGGGTGTTGGTAAGTTGTTCAAAGTCATTGTCTTGAGATTCGCAAAGTCCTCCGATCCTCTCAGAACGTGCGTTCTCAGGCAACAGCTGAAACAGCGCATCAAGAATATGTACCTGACATGTTGAAAAGCAAAGCATCATGTGAAAATGAAACGTATACGGCACAGAGCGAGAATATACCAGCAGGGCTGGACTGTGCCGAAGTGCCTGGGAGCCAGTGCTGGCCGAACAGAGGAGGGCCCGGGCAGGCAGGGCGGTGAATGCAGGGGCGGGCGGGGCTCGGACAGAGGAGCCAGCAGGGGTCCTGCTGGTCCAGCAGCGCTCAGCAGAGGCACCACCAGGGCTCCGGCAGAGAAGTGTGCAGTGATCTCGCGGTGTGGTAACTGCCGATGTGTTAACGGGCGACGCTATTCACTGCCTGTCGCCGGCAAGCCCGAGTTCTGGCCACATCTTCACGCTCCGCCGTGTTATGAAACCGCGTCCATTTCGCCGACGCGGCGAGCTCGTATGCCATCAGACATGTGCCAGAGCCATGTGGGGCAGAGCTTCATCAGCAGCCGGCGGCGCAGTTGGCGACAGACGGCCGGGCGCCTCTCAAAGGGCGTAGCGTCTCCGCTGAGTGGCGGACCGGCTCAGCACATCGGCACGCCGACGCTGGACAAAGCGGGCCTGCAGTCAAACTCTGCGCCTGGCCGCCCGCCAGCGCGCTCGAAAGCACTCAGAAGTCTGCAAATGTCTCGGGAGGGATGGACGCCGCCCTGCTCTGAATGGCTACTGATGGTCGGAAGAGAGGCGCCCCGAGGCTGCGACCAGTCCCGTGAAGAGTGACTAGTCATGTTTGCACGGTTTAAAAGGCGAGGACCTGTTTGTGATCGGCTCTAAAGGAAATGAACAAGTGCTGTAAAGTACAGCTGCATGCACTGCACAAACCTGAGGTTGTATACACTGAATGCAAAGACGATCCGACATAACGCGCGGTGAAAAACAGACCCTCTTAAGTTGCACAGCTGCAAAAGCCCAGTAACTTATAGTTGGCAGCACACGTTGCGCCGGTCCATTGGAGCCTGGTAAAAAAAATACAGGCCACGGGAAAGACCCGGTGTTTGATTCTCCGACAGCGTCATATCTCCCTGGTTGCGCTCTGTCAGTTGCCACGGGAAAAACCCGGCGTTCGATTCCCCGACAGCGTCATATCTCCCTGGTTGCGTCCTGTCAGTTGCCACGGGAAAGACCCGGCGTTCGATTCCCCGACAGCGTCACATCTCCCTGGTTGCGTCCTGTCAGTTGCCACGGGAAAGACCCGGCGTTCGATTCCCCGACAGCGTTATATCTCCCTGGTTGCGTCATATCAGTTGCCACGGTAGGTCTCAATGCTCGTTACCTCAGGTGTAAACCGCGCGATAAATAGCACGACTGTTTCGCCTCACGCCAATGATGACCACACCAGCGTAACTGTACAGGGCGTTTGATTTAGATCATAGGGCAACATGAGATTATAGAGGTACTTACCAAGTAGGAGAAGCGATTCCTGCGCTTGATAAAGCAGAGCAGGAGGAATCCAGTCACGATAAGCTGGAATGCAGATAGGATCGTAAGCATGGCCACTGGACGTGCATGGCAGGCATGTATTTACCTGGCATATGACTGTTATAACGAGGTGATACATGTTGCCAAGTTAAGCCCAGTTATTATAAAGGCATGTTGCATCATAACGGCGTGGCGCAAAGATGACATAGCGTTGTGAACTAGATGTAGTGTAAAGATGGCAAATATTTCACGGCAGCATTTGCTAGAATGCTTGCCTTGTGGTCTGAACGGGACAATCAAGCCAAAGGTGGTACGGATACATGCAAATCGGTATCTACCCCGTAACGACTATTTCGTTCCTTCTTGCGAAAGTAGATAGATGTAACAATGCAACAATGATAGCTGAAAATTTCGGGCATGCAAAACAGATGCGTTTGCTGAAACAAGCATTTCCCGAAGTCTAACAAAAGTGGCAGCCTGCCTCACCACCAATTCAGGATATTCCACCTAAGAATAAGTTGTATTACTGACAAACTATAGTGTTTTTTAGGAGCGTTCCCGGTATTGCTGTACTTCGAACGCTTTTACATTAGAATCAATGAGATATTCTTCTGAGTTCCTTTTTCTAATCTTTAGTGCACACCAAAAGTGATTGCCGCCGCCCGTTCTTGACACACATATCAGATCCATCTAGTGAACAATCAGGAGCTGGTGATGGGGCTCCTAACACGCAAGACGCTCGTGATCCTTCGAGGAGAGAAGCCCCATCATATAGTAATCTTGGTACGGGTACAGAGATCTCACATTATTTATGCATTTGGCGTAGCTATGTCAATCGCAAATTACATCTGTATTGTCCGAGGTTTGATAAGATCATCTTAACTCGGGTTCGAGAAAGCTTTATACCGTTTTACCATTTACAGGAAAATTGCAGGTGTTGCATATCCGTTGCAGCGACGGCTCTCCTAAGACTGACAAGTTAGCTGCATTCGTGCCTTTGAATTCACGAACACAATACGCAAGAACCTGTTACCTTAATCATTTGTCACACTTCGAACTGTCGTTGAAAAAGGCTTACTTAACAACACACTTTCACCAAGCAGTCCATCTCTTTCTAAGCAACCAAATCAAGTCATGTGAGTTACATTCGTTCAGACAAGAAGTTACAAGTGTAATCCAAATATCAGACTGCGTCCAGATTTTCACAGGTACAGTACATGCGTTTTACGTGGCAGATAAGTATCGTTACATTGTAATTCCGAAACAATGAGAAATATCCGTAAAAAAACTCTTTCTGACTTTTGGGGGTAAACCACATATCCTTCCCCAATAACTTTGGTATGACTTATTAACAACTGTAACGCATTAAAACTACTAATATATGCATTTGAACCCAACTTATCAAAAGTGCAGATATTCCAATGGATGCCAGACACATGCTGGTATATGATTTTATAGATAAAGCGCTAGTCCATCGCGGGGACAGTGGAGCAGACTATATAATACGATATAGCCAACTAGGTGTTGTCTTGTCTCCCTCTTCTCCCATTCCTCTCCTACCCTCACCCTCTATTGCTACCCCTGTATCTCTTATCTTTTATTTCACGTCCTTTCCTGCCTAGCAATTTCCCCCAATAGCCTTGTAAACCGGGGCTGCCGGGAGCTATTGACCACAACGCTGCCAATGGCCTGGGGTGAGAATGGCTCTGAAAGCAATTTTTGAGGCTTGACGAACCCGAGTGGGACACACAAAAACCTGCGTAATCGAGTATCTGCGGCTAAAAGTTCATCATTTCATGCTCATCTTCTGAAGAGCATTTCTCACAAACACCATCAACTATCCCATTCAGTTCAAGCGCTGGTGAGCGTTGTTGTCCACTTAACCGAGGCGAGACAAACATATCCAGCCTTTGATCGCGACTCGCATCGCTCCCTTCCTCCCGTTCTCGGCAATATTAGTCGGATGTCTGATTAGAGGCAGCAGCTCCGGAGCGAGTGGAGACAGGCGGAGAGACTCAAACACCTGAGGGCGCGCATTACACAGCGGGGCCCGCAGCACGCTCACCCCGGAGGAGGCACACACTCATCACAGACCCGGTGGTCCGGCAGCCGAACACAGCGGGGCCGCGGCATACTTACCACGCAGGCCGGCACATAGGTGGGAATGGTCTCGAAGTAATGGAGGCTGCTGGTGTGTGTGCGCAGTAGGAAGTATACCAGCACGTACAGCAGGCCGAGCAGTACGGCCAGACCGCCGCACACCCAGCACAGGATGACGTACTTGCGCGTCACCGACCGCCACCACGGGCGCCGCTCCGCTGGGGAACGCAGGTCACGGTCAGGGTGGGTCACCTGAATCCGACAGGTCACGGTCAGGGGTGGGTCGCCTGGATCCGACAGGTCATGGTCAGAGGTGGGTCACCTGGATCCGACAAGCCACGGTCAGGGGTGGGTCACTCGGATCCGACAGGTCACGGTCAGGGGTGAGTCACCTGGATCCAACAGGTCACGGTCAGGGGTGAGTCACCTGGATCCGACAGGTCACGGTCAGGGAGGGTCACCTGGAGCCGACAGGTTACGGTCAGAGGTGGGTCGCCTGGATCCAACAGGTCACAATCAGAGGTGGGTCATCTGGATCCGACAGGTCACGGTCAGAGGTGGGTCACTTGGATCCAACAGGTCACGATCAGAGGTGGGTCACCTGGATCCGACAGGTCACAGTCAGGGATGGGTCACTTAGATCGGACAGATCACGGTCAGGAGTGGGTCCCTTGGATCAGACAATTCACGTTCAACGGTGGGTCGCTGGGATGCGACAGGTCACGGTCAACGGTGGGTCACTGGGGCCCGCCAGGCACGGTTAGGGATAGGTCACTGGAGCCCGACAGGTCACGGTCAACGATGCGTCACGCTGTGAAATGGCACCGTGTAGAACAGCGTCAGAGCACTAAACAGCAAGGCAGGGCACGGGTCCGTGATTAAGCGCAGCCCTCTCGTATCGCTGTCATGATTTGACTCGTGTTGCCTGGAGGAGCGTTGAAAGCCTCCCAGACATCTGCGAAGAAACACGCACAACATGAGCACTTGACTTTATTCTCGGAGAGAGGAGACACCTCTGTATGAGGAGTTGACTTTTCTCTAGTCAGGCATTTGTTCCAGTCAAGTATTTCCCCAGTCAAGCAATGTTCCAGCCGAAACATTCTTCTAAGTTTGAATTTGCTGTACACCAGGGTCGTAGGAGGGCCATATAACAAGCATTCCAGGTTATCAGTTCTTCCCGAGCCAACTTTTTCCTGGTAGAATCCGTAAGCCTCGTGCAGCGTGGGCGGAACGAGGTAATAACGGATGAAGTTTTCAGTTATGAATTGCATATGTGTAAATTATACGATAACCAGAGCTAATAGGGTCATATAACTTTGGCAACCCGCATAAGTGGATATCATCCATATTTCATGCATTGGCAACCCTAACTTCCACGAGCTTCAAGCAGGCTAAGCTGTTCAGTGGCGCAATTTTCGCCCGCTTATTCACAAATCGCATTGCTTGGAAACTGGATACCTACGTCTGACAGTGACATGACAATTTTACTCCAGAGTGGCGAAGGATCTGTATTGATTTGTATGTCGTTAACAAGAGTAAAGTTCTTCGACAACGTATGCATCCGTTCGATCATTGCTCTCAGCGTGTGTGGCATTGGTCACGAATAACTGTCCTACATACCGGTTCACTGCTTGCACGCCTTCACGGCTCGGTTTCTGTTAAAGTCGCAGCGCATTGTTTTCCAAACCGTGTTCAGCAAATATAACACTGGGAGCTTCCTGCTGAATTTCTGATGTGCCGATTGGCAAAGAATGCTGAGATTGCGTAGCCAATTATGGACGATACATTTATGTACACCACACAGTTTGTGTTACATCTTCATCCGCTCTAGAAATCGAAATATTCCATAAGTCATCAAAAACGCCTGCTTCCCAGCGGACTGATCAATGCACTCATGCCATTTTTAGCCGTCTCCGTCGCACAGTGCTGGTCTCGTGTCGCTGCGACGCCATGTCGAGATCGAAGCGCAATTTGTAATGTTTTACATTTAGCAGTTTCACGTTTCACGTGGTGAAGTCTAACGTGGTTTCACGCAGTGAAGTTTCACGTAGTGAACTATGCTCATATTCTAATTTTATCAGAAAATCGTGCCTGATCAGAAGGTATGCGCATTTTTATACATTCGTACGGAAAACGTTTTAAAGCTGCTGTATCTCGCAGCTGAAAACTTTGTGCAGCTACAACCAATGGTGCCCATTGTGACCAACCATGTCATAAAACCGCTATCAACAGCTGCAAAGATATTTGCTTTCAGAGAGCGCAGCGAATGGGGCGCGCAGCAAAGTTCAGAATTGTTTGCTCTTTCTCAGACATCCTCTGCCTGCGGCCTTACTCTCAATATTCAGCCAGCCTCTGAGCGACTTTCTGAAGCTTGCGCCGAAGAGATGTGTGTTTGCTTAGGTTCCCCTGGTTGGCGGCGGCCGGTTGTCGCCATTAGTGACAAGAAGACTGCGTCCCTGATCCTTTCTTGTTACCACAGGTGGCTAAAGTCTAGTGGCGACAGAGCCACCCCCCCCCCATGCTCTCTCTCTCCTCTCTCTCTCTCTCTCTCTCTCTCTCTCTCTCTCTTCTCTCTCTCTCTCTCTCTCTCTCTCTCGTCTCTCTCCTCTCTCTCTCTCTTCTATCTCTCTTCTCTCTATCTCTCTCTCTCTCTCTCTCTCTCTCTCTCTCTCTCTCTCTCTCTCTCCTCTCTCTCTCTCTCTCCCTCTCTCTCTCTCTCTCTCTCTCTCTCTCCTCTCTCTCTCTCTCTTATCTCTCTCTCTTCTCCTCTCTCTCTCTCTCTCTCTCTCTCTCTCTCTTCTCCTCTCTCTCTATCTCTCTCTTCTCTCTCTCTCTCTCTCTCTCTCTCTCTCTCCTCTCTCTCTCTCCTCTCTCTCTCTCTCTCTCCTCTCTCTCTCGCTCTCTCTCTTTCTCTCTCTTCTCTCTCTCTCTCTCTCTCTCTCTCCTATCTCTCTCTCTCTCTCTCTCTCTCTCTCTCTCTCTCTCTCTCTCTCTCTCTCTCTCTCTCTCTCTCTCTCTCTCTCTCTCTCTCTCTCTCTCTCTCTCTCTCTCTCTCTCTCTCTCTCTCTCTCTCTCTCTCTCTCTCTCTCTCTCTCTCTCTCTCTCTCTCTCTCTCTCTCTCCTCTCTCTCTCTCTCTATCTCTCTCTCTCTCTCTCTCTTCTCTCTCTCTCTCTTCTCTCTATCTCTCTCTCTCTCTCTCTCCTCTCTCTCTCTCTCTCTCTCTCTCTCTCTCTCTCTCCGGCTGCCAGCGTCAGTGCTGCCTAGCACCGGAAGTCGAGTCCCCTTCTTGCCCCCTGTGTGCTGGCGCTTTGTCGATGCGGTGCTAATGCGCCGCGGTGTCGTTCCCTGACCAATCTTTCTCAAAGCGCCGCTGCCGGTTCGGCGCAACGTAAACACGACCGGCGCGAGGGTGACCGTCGGTCCGGCGCTGCGTAAACACGACCGGCGCGAGGGTGACTCCGAACGTTCGAGTCGATGCGTCGACCTCGACACAGCGGGAGCAGCACCCGACGGCCAGTACATCGACCTCGACACGGCGGGGAACAGCACCCGACGGCCAGTACAGGGAGTCAAAGCTACAGCCTAATAACGCTGCCGCAGAGGCAGAGTGGCCGGCAGCGGTTCGGCTAAGCTGGCCAGCATCAGGTTGCGGGAGCTGATGGAGGCGCTATAGCTTCCGGTGCAATGACGCCAATGCCTTCATCCATGTCCGTCCCGTGTACATACGTCACGCACGCGGCCCCAATGCAAGACAACGAGTGTGTGTAATATAGCATTTTGCGTAATGGCGAATGATTGTAGTTCGCGAGTTTGAGTCTCTGCGAACGTTGTCATCAAAGGAACGCAACTTGCAAGGGAAAGGAATTCAGATGGAAGACTTTGCCTTAGGCGGACGGCAGTGTATTGCATGTCACGACCGCAATTTCCTTAGCATTCACTGCCTCGCAAGTTGGGGCAGTTATCTCACAAATTAAACCACGGTAGTGGAAAGGATAACTATACACGAAACCTGCTCTACGTTGAGTTTGATCCTCACGGCACCTGAGCGGGAGGACGGTTGGAGGGTTTTGGGTGCGTCAACTGCTAGATTACTTTACTGGCCCCTGCGCCACTACCAAGCAAATGAGCCTTGCGACCAAATGTATCGACAAAAAACAAAACGGCCAAGGAAGACATGCCCCTACCCTTTACGAGGATGGTATGCCCCCACCCCTTACAAAGGCAAAAACTGTGCCGTTTCTGCTTGTCTGTTTGTCCACGCTAAAGCGCATGCTGCATCAGTCTAGTGCCCAACTCATGGATTTACGAACGAAAACGGCGTCGTGAACGAACGGGTGCTTCACGCGATGCCCAGTGCACATGCCCCTGCCCGCACGGCGCGCCACAGCCACCGTGTACAGCGCCTGCACTGGCCACCTGCGGCCACGTATGTGTGCGTCATATATAACCAAGAGAGCATGGCCAAGAGCGCGCGCTGCCCGAGGGCGACCGCGTGTACACGCGGGCCAGATTTACGGTTATGGCCGGCTGAAGCTTTGCACAATCGTCCATCGGCGGGACCACTAACGACTCTGGCCGGGGGGCAGGAGGATGTGGAGCGTTGCGCAGCCTGGCGTGCTGCGCCCTAATCAGCCGGGGAAAGGAGCCGAGCCCTGGTTCGGGGCAGGCCGTGCGCGTTGTCCCGCCGCCGGCGCTCGGCTCGGTCGGCATGACCCCTGCATACTGATGCCGGCGTCCGGCTCCTGGCGCGCAACATGCGGCACGTGGGCGAAGGAGGCCGCCTGGCGCTCACTTTCCCTCCTGCACGTGCCGCGTCGGGGCGAGTAGCAATGGCGTCTGGTGTTTGTGCTTCAGCTCAATAGGCTTTAAAGGGCTCTCTGGCCAGACTGAGCCACCGGTCAGGGCAGAGAGCTCGACTCGGAGAGTCGCCAATCGAGGCAGAGAGCCCGACTCGGCGAGTCGCCGGTCGGGGCAGAGAGAGACCGACCGGCGGCTCGGTGAGTCGCCAGTCGGCCCGCCTGGCTGCTGCGTGGCAGGCTGTGTAGGCTCGCGTCTCATGCGCAGCACGCTGCGGTGGTCTTCGCGACTGTGATTGGTCAATATGTCAATTGTTCGTGGGCTGTGATTGGTCAGCCGTAATGCATTCAGATACATTTCCAAAAGGAGAGAGATGTCTCACACCTGTAGGAATTTTTTAACCGCGGTATGCAGATTTTAATGTAAAGGGAACCTACGCAATGGTAGCATTTTCAAGGTCTAAAACACCCTGTTTCTGAATCTAACTGCAGCTAGTCTTCAGTTTATTTTCGTGCCTGGCGTACACGTAAACTGCTTTACGCATGGCATTGGCAGTGGCGTCATACATATATAAAGGTTACGTTTGTAGCCGATGGATGGGGCACGCGGCATGCTATGTTCGCATTGCCATTAGTCAAACATTAAAACGATGAACGTGGTTGGTTGCTCGAATGGCGAACGCTTGGTGAAAATGGCATTGTCATTCGTGAAGTAGCGGGACATGTTCTTTTGTTTTCTAAACGAAATCATAAAAAATGCAATCCAACCCTTCAGACAAGAGAAAAAATGCCAAGACCACTGTCAACGTACTCTTCACAAGGGTAGTTGTGTACTTTACTCGTTGAGGTCTCACTCGCTTTATTTTGCACCATAATTAGATTTCCGCAATTAAGATCTCGCACTCTCGCAAACACTAGGTGCTAACTTAAAGCGTGGGAAAGGTTGAGAACTAACTTACCTTCCAGCGAGAAGGCTGCACCTGCTGCCACAGAGACTGACATCTCATACAAAACATTAATCCACTGGGAAACTAAATAGCAGCTCCGTCCCCACCGGCCATGGCTAGCATCAGCCCAGCAGGGCTCACCACATGCCGCACGTGCCTCGGGTGCCGGCTGTCGGTGCCGGGCAAGAGCCTCGCCAGAGCCGCGTCCGGTGACGGTCCGGCGGTCAGCGGCGGCGGCCCGCAGGGAACCAACCCCTCCAGAGATAGCCTTCAGCGGCGTCCGCCGAGCCTGCCGTACCTGTGAGGCGGTCCGGCGGCCGGCGGCGGCGGCCCGCAGGGACCCAATCCCTCCAGAGCCAGCCTTCAGAGGGCGTCCGCCGAGCAGTCCGTACCTGTGGGCGGTCCGGCGGGCCGGCGGCGGCGGCCGCGGAGGCTCCGTCTGAGGCGGGCAGCCTGAAGTCGGAGCGGCCGTGGCGGGCCAGCGACGGCGGCAGGTCCTCAGCCGTCCTCCCGCCCGTCCTCGGCCCGTCCTCATGCAGTCCCCGGCCGTGGCGCAGGCGTCGGAGGAGGCGGCGTCCGTAAGCGCCCTGGCGGCCTTGTGACCTCGTGACAGAGGCCTCACCAGCTCACCGCCGGGGCGACAGCACCAAGTCATCATCTGCAATCCGGATACGCGCACCAATCGGACAGCAGCACGTGGTCAGGCGAAAAGAACAACATCGAAGGAGGCTGGAAATTGGGAGATGAAAAGTGAACGGCCTGGGGAACATTACAGGGGTATTGTAGATAATCCACCTTTCCCTCGCATCTTCCGTCACCTTTTTCCGATCTTTGTCTGTCCTCTCTGCTTCCACAATCTCCCTCTCTCCTTCCATGTCCTGTTACCTTCTTACTTTTAAAACGATCGTAACTACTAGAATATACTTACAATTATTCGTCTGACAACACCCGCTAAAATTAACCGCGGAAATATTGATTTCAACTGATTTTTTTTTGCGACTGAGGCTTCTCAAATGTCTTATTCATCGTAAGGTTTTGGAGCATGGGGCAAAGCACAGTGAGGTTAAGTGCATTGTCCTGACAGTTTTTTTCGAACTCGCAGCCCGTGTTCCTCCGTACCGCAGTGCCCTGCCGAAGCGCAGGACCATTCACATAGGCCGCCTTTTGCGGAATTAACACGCTGACGCCAAACAAACTTCCTTTTGTCTCACGCCACGGGCCAGCACTGGCCCAACAGCGGATGGAAAACGCCGTTCTACACATACTCCTGCCAGCTTCGCCCCATTAGCCGCGGTTCAGGCCTTTGTGGCGCCGCGGCGGGAGATGCCGACTAGGGCTTGGCTGGTCCACCCCACGGCTCCCCGCCCCTGCGCCGGCAGCCCTAACGACGCAGGGCCGCCGGGCTTTTTGATTAGGAGAGGCGGCGCTAGCACAACGGAGGCGCGTGTGCCAGACCCTTATCCGACGCCGGAGGGCAGCCGCGAGGGGCGACGCCCCGCCGGCGGCTCCGTCGGGCGACCCCTCACGTGTGGAGGTGAGACGGCGTCGGCGGCGGCGCCAGCCAGAATTAATGCCCCGGATGATACTGGGAAGTGGCGCCGACGGGGCCGGAGGTGCCGGCGGCGGCTCGCGCGCGCTCGGGCAGATGCGCAGGCGCCGTCTCGGCCCGGCCCGCTACTGGAGCCCGGCCAAGCGCGACCGCCGGCCGCGTCGCCGACCAATCGATACCGGCGTCGTAACTGGCCACGACAAACGCACCGCGACAATGTTGGCGCAGTGGTAGGCGCCATTATCTTACGCAGGGGGAGAACCCGCCCCGTGGCGTCCAGCGAGGACAAACGGCCTGGTCTTTTATGAGTTCGTTGCGTTATTCTGCCCGTGCGATAGCTTAACTAAATGGTCCTTGGGTCTGCAAATGTTTGCAGCTAAGCAAACCGTGGATCTCGCAGCATTCACAGGGATGTTTCCGGGCGCACGCGAGTTATAACACACAAAGACGGATATCACATAACTTGGCGTCTTTGATGAAACTGCGGAATCTATACAACAGGCGTTAGTATATGTGTATATACATACTATCTATAAATATATTGTCATTTTATATATATATATATATATATATATATATATATATATAGATATATTATAAAAACTTTTAATCAAAGCACAGACATGTCGAGACAGATATGATTAAAGCTGAAGCTGTTAGCTCCGGCGCTATAGGATGGAAAAAAAAGGGCAGTTTTAAAGTGAAAAGAAATCAAGTAGTGCCGTCAGCAGCGCTGCCCACTGCGGTTGCCAGTATATATCCCCGTGTGACAAAAGATTTCATGCCGAACGTGATACATCTTCTTTCGAACGCATCCCGCCCTCCGGCATCCCGCCCGCCTGAGCTGGGAGACACCGTATATCCGACACGAGCTGAGAGTGGTTGCTGGTCGGCCGCATATTCTCCCTGCATCTGGGGCTCCTCACGCGAACAGCGGATCGGATCCAGAATGGGCTTAGTTAGCCGGCACGCGGACACGCTAGCCCAACCGGGCCGCCGGCTGCCGAGACAGGAAATCCGCTCATCTCTAGCACAGCCCGCAGCCCCCCGCGCACCAGAGGCAGACCCCCCCCCTGGCTCTAAGAGTCCAGCAGTTTCCGACGGCCGCCAGCCGCCCCGAAGTTCTTAACAATCACAAGAGCATTTCCCTGCGTCGAGGACATCGAGCCTGCGAGCACAGCTTCCCCCAGGCGGGCCCGCCGGCTGTTTTCATCGGGCTGGAGAGTCTGCCGAGCGGCGCGAATCCGGCCGGCGGCAGGGTCCGAGGAGCCGCGCTGGAGGGATGACGGCTCCCCAAGCTCGCACCATCGCCTCCAATCGCCTTTGTTGGCACGGTCCGAGGATGGGTGGAGGCTGACAGCACCACAGAACACAAATCTCGCAACCAGAGGATTCACGGCGGCGGCACGGTCCGACGGGGGTAGAGCGCTGACGCCCCCCCCCCCCCCAAGCTCGCACCAGCGTCCTCGCGCGGCCGGGCAAAGGTCCGGGGAGGGTGGAGGGCTCCTGAAGCTCGCACCAGCAGCTCTGGTTGGCGACAGAGCGGCGTCGGCGCTCCCGGCGGGGCGCTGACGTCACGACCGGTCATGCATAATGAAGGAGCCGTCGGTGACGACGCGAGCGCCGGACATCAGCAGTGGCGGCCGCCGCCGCAGGTGACGGCAAATGATGCCGAGCGGCGTTACGTCTACTGGCCGGGCATGTGCGGACTGGTCACGAACAGGCTAATCATGCGGACAGACTGATCACGGGTAGGCTGATCACGGACAGGATGATCACGTGCAGGGTGATCACGGACAGGGTGATCACGAACGGGAAAGGATGATCACGAGCAGGTTGACCACAAACCAAATTATCACGGGCAGGTGATCACGAACCAAATGATCACGGGCAGGGTGATCACGTGCGGGGCGATCACGGACAGGATGATCACGGGCAGGGTGATCACGGGCAGGGTGATCACTGGCAGCGTGATCACGGGCAGATTGATCACGAACAAGGATAGGATGATCACGGGCAGAAGATGATCACGAACCAAATGATCACGGGTAGGGTGATCACGTGCAGGGGTGATCCGGACAGGATGATCACTGGCAGCGTGATCACGGGCAGGGTCATCACTGGGCAGGATGATTCGCTCACAGACTGATCACTGGCAGGGTGCTTCATTGACAGGGTGGATCACGAACAAGGCGATCACGAGCAGGCGATCACGGCAGGGACTGACACGTGACGGGCTGACCAGAGCCAGCTGATACATGGTGAGGTAATCGCGGAGCAGGGCTATCACTGGGCGCAGTATTCAGGGACGGCGCAATTCACTGAGCCCTGCTCAACATGACACAGGTTGCTATCCTCACGGAGTCCGGACACAGCCACGACGAACAGAATAATCTCACAACCAACTGATCACGGAGTCGACTGGCCGACGGAACCAACACATGATTGGGTGAGATGATCCCAGAAACCAAATATCAAAGAAGCGAGAAAACGCGTGGCGTCGGCTAGTTAAGGAATCAATATAGCTTGGTATTAGTCACACATGGACCGTAATCGATGCCACTGTCCACCAGACAAGCGATCGGACGGCCATGGACTCTGCTGCATAGAAGTGGTGCTATCGCTGTGCCGAAATACGTTGGCAGGTAGCAGCCACACACCGCCTGGACGGGCCACGATGAGTACTGCTATGCATGATTACCGGTACAGAGTACTGCTATGGCACTGTGTGTGCGCCCATCACTATATGTGTGCGACGACAGACTATGACCAATGTGTCGGCGATCAATCCACGCTCCTAACGTGGAGCTTTAACGTGGCACGGCGGCTGCGGCCAAGCCGCTTCACATGTCTGGCGGAGATTAATGGAGCGGTACATCCTGCCCACGGCAGAAGGCCATATCTCAATGGAGCGCACGTCCTGTCCACGGTACGTCCTTCCCACGGTACGTCCTGCCCACGGCAGTAGGCCACATCTCAATGGAGCGGTACGTCCTGTCCATCGGCTACATCCTGCCCACGGCAGTAGGTCACATCTCAATGGAGACGGTTACGTCCTGTCCACGGCTACGTCCTGCCCACGGCAGTAGGCCACATCTCAATGGAGCGGTTACGCCCCGCCCACGGCGGTAGGCCACATCCCAATGGTGCGGTACGTCCCGCCCACGGCGGTAGGCCACATCCCAATGGTGCGGTACATTTTGCACACGGCAGCATGTCACATCCCAATGATACATGACTAGAACTGAGTCGAAGTAATCCTACTGGTGGGCAGGCCCAAATAATCCTATGACGGGCAGGCCCAAAACCAATCGCGGGAACTCGAACATAGCGCAATTGGCCTCGCTGGAACGGCGGCGTCTGAGCCAAGTCCAAATGTTTCCCACGTCCAAGGCGACTAATCCATTGATGAATCGCCGACGTGACGTCTCGCTTTGGAGCCGCGGGTCCGGCGATTTCTGACATGACTTCTGCAGCCGTCCCCCCCTCCCCCCTCCTTCCCTCCCAGCTGCTGGTCAGAATGTTAATGGACCGTAGAGCTCTGGCGCGCGCCGCTGACGGAGAGCAGCCGTACTTGGTCTGCCGTACTGGCAGCTACAGGTGAAGCTAAGCCTCGTGGTCCGGGCTTCTCCATGAAGGGGAAGCGCCGTCCCACGGAACAGTTAGTGACTCATGACTGACACCGGGTGGAGTTCAACTGTACAAGAGACTTCGACTTCGACTTCGCCCGCGGTGCCCGTGCATTACGGCTCCGTCTGCGGGACAAGTAAACAGACAGCTCATGCTCGCGTTTTACTAGGAAGACATTAGTTTAGTGAGCTTCAAAGAAGCATCAGGCTGCTGATGTAGTTCGTCAGAAATATGCTTATTCGCAATTTGGCCGGAAATGTTGTGAGGTGGCTCGGGAACCGGGCTCAGGACTAAGCACGACTTGTTTCAAAAACCATCAGATCACCACTTCAATAAAGCAGTCCCATCTCAAAGACGACGTACCGTGCCATGGGGCACCGCCCCTGTTGCAGGCTGGTGGGCAAGGGTGATAATGATCTGCTGAATCATTTGTATGACTCACTGAGAATTCTGGCGAACGCAGGTGGGTTAGCTCCCCCCATCAGCAGCTTTTATAGCGTTGAAAGAAATTGTTTTCGTTCTTTATTTCTCATTTTGCAAAATTTGGTCCATTGCGCACGTGAAGCGCAACATCCACTTCTACGGCGAAACAAACTTCACGCATGATTTACGAAGGCACATGGCGAAGTTGTAGACTCGGAGGAGCAAACCCCGACAAAATTGTGTCGAAATCCCAGCAAAATTACGTCCAAACCCCGGCAAGATTACAATACGTCGCACTTCATCTGTTTGTCATTCCTATAATCCTTCGCAGGGAGACGCACCATGTGGGAATCACCCCACATGAAGACCTGCCAACCGACCATAGCTAGCTGGTGTGGCGTCGTACCGAGAAGTCACGCTAGGACCCGCCTCGGCCCGTAGTCTGCGTGTTCGGCGGCAGTGCTAGGCCCGCCTCGGCCCGCAGTCTGCGTGTTCGGCGGCAGTACCATTAGCGGCCAGCGCGCTAACATGCGCCGCAAATGTGACGTCGTAGGGGCTGGCAATTTACGACTTCATTTGGCCTGCTGCGATCTTTAGCATCCGTCGTCCCGGTGGCTGTCATTTGACTTTTGAGAATTGGTGACAGGAAGTGACTGCTACCGGGGGCTGGATTGGCACCTGGTGAAGGCGAGTGTCCTGGTGAAGGCGAGGATTGCGGGGGAGAAAATCCTTTGGGAATGCTTGGCTTTGCTTTCAGGCACTGTGCCATTGCCCCCCCCCCCCCCTCCCCCTCCCCAGCTCTGCTGAAGAAAACTTATCATCTTCCGCCGCTTCACTGCTCCTGACATCCAGACAAGTAGGATCTGACGTTCACCAGGGAGCTGCTCAGAGCCAGCGCGACCCGTGCCTCCTTGGATCGGACGTCTGAACCAAAAATAAAGCTGCACGCGGACACCGCGGGCCTCTAGAGCACTGAGCCTCTATCAGACACCCCGCTGATCAGACAGCCCGCCGTCAGATAACGGGGATCAGGCAGCCAACCGTAGGATGGCGGGGGATCAGGCAGCCGGTCGTCAGACAGCAAAGGATCAGACAGCCGGCCGTCAGGCAGGGGGATCAGACAGTCGGCCGTCAGACAGCTGGGATCAGACAGGGGACCAGACAGCGGGGATCGGACAGCGGGGATCACACAGCCGGCCATCAGACATCAGGGATCGGACAGTCGACTGCCAGACAGCGGGGATCAGACAACCGGCCGCAAGACAGCGGGGATCAGACAACCTGCCCTCAGACAGTGGAGGATCAAGCAGCTATCCGTTAGACAGCGGGGGATCGCACCGTGGGGATCCTACAGCCGGCCATAAGACAGCGGGGGATCGGACAACCGGCCGTCATACAGCGGGATCGGACAACCGGCCGTCATACAGCGGGATCAGACAACCGGCCGTCATACAGCGGGATTGGACACGCTGGTGACTGCATGGCCGCGTCCGATCGATGCCCGTCGGCGGCAGTGAAAGGCTGACGTGCCGTCGGTGGGCCGGCTCTCGACGGCTCGCCAGATGAACGACGCCGCCGGGGTTTGGATATCGCTTACTTTATCGCTACTTTGAGACGATGAACGGCTTACAGGCGGCCGTCCATTGTGGCACGCTGTTAGGCTAATGACTATCCACGAAGAGGCGCACGCGTTCCTCAAACTCGCGCTCGGTTGGACAGATAGATGGCTGGGGACGATGAGGGCTGTGCAGGGACATTTCCAAGTATGTGATATCCTAACCTGCCATCTGCGTGGTATGGCTTTGACACCTTGCAGTTTCGAATACGCCTAACCAATGTTAAAGATGTGTCCCAAGTCTTACAGCTGACTATTAGCATTAGTCTTTGCATTTGGGATGGAGTACTACCCCACATGTCATGGTGTATCGTATATATCATGTGTAACAGGCTTCGACAACACTAATGTGATCTATTTCAATTTGTCTACGCCATGGTTCGTTGTGTGACAAAACAGAGTATATGGACCACGTGGAGGACAACATGAAATAAACCTTTGAAAACAATTACCAAACCACGAGCAACGTACCATTGATTTCGTCTGACCGACAGCTGGATATCACACACCACCCAGAATACACGCACGCAGCTCAGCGCAAGCAGGTCCATACTGCTTCCAACTCCCGTTCTCACCAGGTAGCACACCACCTCGCAATGCCTCGTCCCGGGGCATCTCGTGCACCCACCTCGGCTCCGTCTGACGCGCAGCTGCCCCGTCAGTAGCGGCTCGACGCCGGCCGCACCTGCGAGCCTCCACCGGCCGCTGCGGGTCCCGCCGCCCGAGCGGCGCTGCTGCGTCCGGCACCGCTGTCTTCGGGGCAGGCCCGCTGACTGCCGGCGCCGGCGGCCGCCCGGGCGCCGCTGCCCGGGCCAGGCCGGCCTCCAGCCATCGATCGGGCTCGGCGCGCGCGCGCGCTGCCCCCCGGCCAGCGGCGCCGGCCGTCGCCGCTCTCGGACGGACCAGCCGGAGACGCCTGGGGCGGTGCGGTGCTGCGGTCTCCAGCGGTGCAGCATCACGGCCGCGCTGACGGTGCAGCGCCGCTGTCACCGGCGAGACGGCGCCACTGCCAGCGACGGTGCAGTACCACAGTCAGCGGCGGACAGTACCTGCCACGGCGGGCAGTACCATTGTCAGCGTTGGTAAACACTGCCAACGGCGGGACAGTACCACAGTCAGCGGCGGGCCAGTACGGAGGGAACGTCTCATTGCCGGTAACGGCACAGTACCACTGCTACTGGCAGTACAGCATCACGGCCAGTAGCAACACCATACGACGGTCAACAGTTGTGCGTTTTTTTTCTGTCAGCGTCAATGCATTATTACGACCAGTGAGGAAACAGTACACGGTCTGTTTCAGATAAGAGTACCTAGGTGCAATATGCGAATTTGTTTAATGTGGCGACCGCATTATGTGATAGAAATAACGAAACTATTTGAAGAAAATGCCATCGACCAAACTACTGACAAGCTACCTGACAAAAACAATCTAAGCACACTTTCTCCAATACGCATTTAGCGCCAATACAATAAAATATTCTCGAAACAACGGCAGATAAACAGTGATCTCATCTCTCTGCTTTCTTCCGCATTTGCTCACACATAAATACACCATTCGCAAATCAAGTACACAGAGAAAAACAAACATGCAAAACACAAATCATTGCACACGCCATTCATAAATCAAGCATTATCAAGGATAAGATTGAATTCAAATGTAAGCTGGGGAGAACTTACGCTGTCTTTGTTTTTTTTTTTTGTTCTTTGGAAGTCTGTTGAATAAACTTCGTAAGAGTCGTTTTGCAATATCATCTGTTGAATGTTATTGTGACATTAAACAATTTGCATGCCGTATCTGTTTTTTTTTCTAAACCACGACAAGATAGAATGAATAAATTCAGGGAGTTAATTTTAGAACACATTTCACAATTCCCGATGCCGGGCGCCTGAGTACAAAACGTGACCGACATGACATCGGCGGAGATATCGTTACTTGTTACCGATGGCAAGTACCCAAATTTTCACGGAATATGTTCATTTGCCGAAATCTCAGCAATTAATTTTTAAATAGATCATACGTTTGGTAGTTGAAAACTTGTTCCCGTAAAGTCAGGTGTCTTTCAGCACCCAGTCTCATGCGATAATGGTTAGTTTATGCCTTTTGTACCAACTTGTCAATTACCAATTTGCCGGTTTTTCACCAAATACCAGTTTTTTTTTTACCAGCTCGGCCGCTCAAATTTCACCACACAAAAGCTTGATACAGGCGAGAAAGGCGTCAAGCTCCTGGCCTTCTTGATGATTAGTTTGGAGTTCTTATGTCGAAAATATTCAGCCATTAATATACTAGGAAATACGGGTTGAATAGCCTTATCATGCAGCCATTGGTTGTCATTTGGGGGGCGTGGCTCGTTGACAGTGCCGGTGCCGTGGCAGTGCCGTGGGCACGAGAATAGAACCACTAAGACGCTCCACTTCTGAGACAGACCCCTAGACGCCCAGCTCCGCACCACCACCAGCCAAAATTTATTCCTCGGGCGCCGCCAGTTTTTTAGCATATTGGGTAATCCGACATTTAGCCGTCCTACTGGAAGCAGCGCTGCTGGTTATGGCAGCTTCCTGCTTCTCTTCGCTCACTGTGAAGGACAACAGCCGGCAGAATCGTAATGGTCGGCGCCGTCGCCCAACGGAGAAACCAGTTTCATTTTCAGAAGTCCTAAAACCATGTGCGGTAATCACAGCTCAAGCAAAGCGTGTATCCACCACCTTATAAAGTAAACCATCGGCTGCTCTGTTTCAACATTTAAAATTCCTGCGAACCGTAGGGTATTCCGTCTCCAGCCACATGCAAACAGTGGGGTCTTCCGTCTCCAGCCACATGCAAACAGTAGTGACTTTTGTCTCCAGCCACATGCAAACGCTGGGGTCTTCCGTCTCCAGCCACAGGCGACGGCGCAGCATTGGGTCCGGCGGCGAGGCCGGCTCCTCACGGCCGAGGGGCGCGCGTGCCGTGCTGGTCTGGTCGTCTTGAGCTGGACAGATCAGCGCCAGGCGTCGGACCACCACCGCTGCCGTCGATGGATGGGCTCAATATCGCCGTAACGATGATGACTGACCACAGACGCTCCGTCCGCTAGGGTCGTTAGCGTCCGACAAGTTGCCGGTGGGGACGGCCGGAGGGGGGCGGGGCGGCGGCGCGGTCCCCTCCCTCCCTCCCTGGACGTGGGGAGGTGCCCGGGGGCACGAGTCCAGGACTAATGGCTAATGGGGGTGTGGCAGGCGGAGCGAGGCACGCGCGAGACTGATCGGCTCGCCGGGCGTGCAGGGACGCAGACCAGCCCTTGAAGGAGTCGCCTGCCGATGCAGTCCGGATCAGGTGAGAGATGGGACACGGATGGGGTTCGATAGCTTCAGTTATGTGCGTTCCCATGGATCCTGGCATTGTGCATTTCAGCCTGTTGAAGATTTGCCGCGATGATTCACACAGAGTTGGTGTCGATAGAAGGGTAGAGCAGTGTCAACATTTGGATGACACTGAAGCTCACTGTCTCCAACTCAGTGTTTGACTCTCAAAACGATGGTTCCTACTACCGCCCCCACATAGGGTCATTACCAACGACATTTCTAAACCAACCGTCCCACCTCGCGCGCGTTTCTTCAAAAACCGCGCGAACGGCGTCGCATTTCACAACCCAATTGCCCATATATCCGGTGGTTAGGGACTCGGACCTCCGATGGAATGGACGGGACCAGTTCGTCTGGACTGCAAACGAGGCGGAGCGAAGTATCAACCGAGCGGCGCCGACGCTACAGCAATGGCGTGGAGAACTGGCAGTAGCAAGGGTACGGCAGAGCCAGCACAGCAGCGCCAGCACAGCAGCACAGCCATGTCGGCAGCACCGGCACGGTATCGCGGGCTTATCAGGGCCAGAACATCGGCGCTGATGTGTCAGCACCCAAACAGCAGCGCAGTTTACATCAGCACCGACACAGCAGTCCCGGCATGGCGGAGTACCGACACAGCAACACCGGGACAACTGCACCAGTCACTGCAGCACCGGGACAACTGCCCCCATCACATGCAGCACCGTCAAAGCAGCACTAAGCATGGTGTCATCGTTACAGCAACACAGCCACGTCGACAGCACGGGCACTGAAGCACGAACTTATCTGGGAGAGCACATCGACACTGATACGTCAGCACCCAGACAGCAGAACAGGTACATCAGCACCGACACAGCAGCATCAACACAGCAGCATCGACACAGCAGCACCGACACAGCACCACAGTCACAGCAGCACTGGCACAGTGGCACCGACAGCAGCACCAACACGTCAGCACTGGCAAAGCGGCACCGACACGGCAGCACTGGCACAGCGGCATCGACATAGCAGCTCCGATACGGCATCACTGGCACAACGGCACCGACACAACAGCACAGCGGCGGCAGTCGACCATTCAGCCGTGACATTCACCAGGCAAGGACATTTCAACAGGCGCCGAATAGGCGAAGCATGCAGCGGACATTGGCTACTTGTATGGATCGCAAATTTTGAGGTAGCCATGTCGCCGTTGAAGTGATCTCATTCTTAAGTCGCAGCAGATCCAGCAGGTCACGGTGACGGTGGACTAGGCCACACCAGCTGGAAACATTCCCGTGACGGCTGATCGACTTCTGGGATCACATGCCTAATTAAGACAAGTCATTGCATCTATTTGGGGGCGCTCCGCTTGCACAGAGCCCCTTCATTCGACCGGCCATGCCTTCATGTGTTTGGGGGCGCCCCGATTGCATGGAGCCCCTTCATTCGACGACCTATGCCGTTGGGTGTTTTGGGGCAGCTTGGGCTCACGTGTCAGGGCTTTGGCACAAAGATGCCTGGCTTCTGTTTTCCGTGTTCTATTAATTCGACTTTTACAATATTACGACACCTTATCTCCAAGCCTGTCTCACCTGTGCGATTCGCAGAGAATGCGATGCTCGACATAGACTGAAAACGTGTTACTCGTTCATGAATTATCTCCCAGCCTATGGAATGTCATCCGAAAACGCATTCCAAGGTTTGTGTTTTTGTATTTTCTTACTGTCAGTGACGATGCTGCATTGGCTTAACGGAATAAAGATCACACACAGCTTGTGTGATATCCACTGGGACAAGAATACGTCTAATAGATCACTTGCGAATGGATATAGCGGTGACGTGTCGGCCAAACATCGGATATATATATATATATATATATATATATATATATATATTGTCAGAATCCATCACACCCCAAAACACACTGGGTAGAAACAGCTTTACGTATGTCTGAGAGCAAAAGTAAGCCTGTAAAATATCTTATCCGGACAGTGCAACGGCGCTCATTTTACAGTTAATGGAATTTCCACACATCTGCAGTCCAACTAACCAGATAAGTACGCCGTTCACAAAAAAGAACGTATTTGTCAATGCAAAAAAGTTTGCGCCTAGCTTCAAAGCAGTGAGTTTTAGAGGTTTGGCTGTAAGGCATCTCAGTTTGCATCTTAATTCACTTCACTCAGTCTTCACTTCACACTTCACCAGTCTTCACTTCACACTTCACTCAGTTGGCACTTGAAGGCATCTCAGTTGCGTGTGTTAAAGCGTGAAACCAATGCACTTTGATGGTTTGACTGCAGTTCTGAAGCGTGTTTATATTGAATGGTATTCAGACCATGTCAATAATGGAAGTCGAAATCGTTGTTGGAAATGTCATTACAAAGTTTCAGATCGATGGCGTTCGCAAATATATATGCATGCATAGATATACACTCAAGTGAGCTGAGGTCGAAATGTCCACAGATTAACCCGATTAATACCGATGCTCTGTCAGGCACACGCCCCGAATTGTGCCACTAAGCGGCACCAAACAGCGACGAGCGCGGGATGAAACAACATAGGTCTGGTGGATGTTATGAAACAATGAATGACGGGCGCCAGTAACCATAGGTAGGTATGCCAGCAATCAATGAATCTGTCCGGAAGCTATCCGCGACCGAATCTCGCCGGCAGATGGCAGGACTTCAGAGTGTGGCCGCTAGATGGCAGGACTTCAGAGTGTGACCGGCAGATGGCAGGACTTCAGAGTGTGGCCGATGACGTCGGCGCTTCAGAGGAGCTCCGCGCTGTGCCGAGGATCACAGAGATGGCTGGTCACCTGGGCAGCCGTCACGCTGTGCCGGGGATCGCAGAGATGGCTGGTCACCTGGGCAGCCGTCACGCTGTGCCGGGGGTCACAGAGAGGGCCTGGTTACCTGGGCAGCCGTCACGCTGTGCCGGGGATCGCAGAGATGGCTGGTCACCTGGGCAGCCGTCACGCTGTGCCGGGGTCACAGAGAGGGCTGGTTACCTGGGCAGCCGTCACTCTGTGCCGGGGATCACAGAGATGGCTGGTCACCTGGGCAGCCGTCACGCTGTGCCGGGGATCACAGAGAGGGCTGGTCACCTGGGCAGCCGTCACGCTGTGCCGGGGATCACAGAGAGGGCTGGTCACCTGGGCGCCGTCACGCTGTGCCGGGGATCACAGAGAGGGCTGGTCACCTGGGCAGCCGTCACGCTGTGCCGGGGTCACAGAGATGGCTGGTCACCGGGCAGCCGTCACGCTGTGCCGGGGATCACAGAGAGGGCTGGTCACCCGGGCGCCGCACGCTGTGCCGGGGATCACAGAGAGGGCTGGTCACCTGGGCAGCCATCACGCTGTGCCGGGGATCACAGAGAGGGCTGGTCACCTGGCAGCCGTCACGCTGTGCCGGGGATCACAGAGAGGGCTGGTCACCTGGGCGGCCGTCACGCTGTAGTTTTACTTGATCTTCATGGTCAGCAAATCAGTAGGTATGTCGTGCATCAACCATTTATGCGTGAAATTCTTCAGATGTTAAAGGGTTTAGCCATATAGGGCTTCCCAGATATTTTCCATCATTCTTCGTAAGTAATATTTTTCTCACAGATATTCTTACTTTCCAAACTGTCTCGACTTCTTCCCTTTTTGTGCAAGTCGATGGCATATTTTGGTACAAACTTGATATCTTCAGAGCACAGTGCTTCGGGGTTCTGGTGGCGAGACCATCTCGTCAGCACGTGCACGTTCAGAGTTTTAATAAGTGCTAAGAGCCTTTTCACGAAGGACAGTCACGTTGCCTTTGGGACCGCAAAACCTGTAGAGTATAGACTGACCCAACCATCTACAGGCGTGATAATGTCTGACTGATCGAGCTAAGTGATCACACAACTTTCTGTTGCTGCTGCGACACAGCGGCAACACAGCGAAATCGACAGCTTCCCTGAGAAACCAGCGCTGAAAGATTCGGGATAGTACAAATCTTGTTTTGTGGAAAGCACCGCCGCATGTGGCGCAGATATAGGTTCATGACGCATGCGTGTGCACCGCACCGCGTGGCGCACGAGCGTCTCTCCAAAGCTCGCCCGGTGCACGCGCGTCCGCTTCGAACTAAGACATCCGAAGAAAGCCTTTGCAAGCTACTGAGGCTTCGCAAAGCGGGACTCGCATTCACGTAAGCCCTTCAGACGGTCGTGGCCTACATCCGGAGAGGGGCTTTCAAAACCGACTCGTTAATCCAGCCTCCATCAATTTCGACGGATTCTGGTGGGATATGTGGGCTGTTTCTGTCACTTTCATACCGACAACCCCGCTTCATCGTAAGTCAGCTGGCGCCTGGGTGACTCCGCGCTCACGGCACGCTGAAAGGGATGTGTGCAACATTCCATCAGAAAAACGGTCACGAAACCCTGCGGCACGTTTTGATTACCCCTGGGAAAACTCCGGCTGATTAGTTTAGGTGGACTTGGCGGACGGCCGCCGTGTTAATTAGTTTGGCGGACCAGCCGCGTCGCCACCGCCCGCATCGAACCCTGGGAATCCGTGACCAAAGCAGCCGCCCAGTTGGGAGTCAGCTGCATTGAGGCCCGTCGCTCTCACGAACTGAAAATCCTACGGGCGGCCAGGTCTAATGGCGCAAATAAAGTAGCACACCAGCTCGAGCTTTCGTTGCAAGTTTGTATCGACCAACCATATTGTTGTTCACACCACTTGGGATAGTTTTCGTTCTGGAGACTTGTCACAGGTCGTCGTGATGTGAGGCTTGCCACAGGTGATGGTGATGTGAGGCTTGCCACAGGTGGTCGTGATGTGAGGCTTGTCGCAGGTGGTCGTGATGTGAGGTTGCCACAGGTGGTCGTGATGTGAGGTTTGCCACAGGTGGTCGTGATGTGAGGTTTGCCACAGGTGGTCGTGATGTGAGGTTTGCCACAGGTGGTCGTGATGTGAGGCTTGCCACAGGTGGTCGTGATGTGAGGATTGTCACAGGTGGTCGTGATGTGAGGCTTGTCACAGGTCGTCGTGATGTGAGGCTTGTCACAGGTGGTCGTAATGTGGGGTTTGTCACAGGTGGTCGTGATGTAGCTGTGGTCGAGGTTCGGGACACCACCCACATTATCCGGAATGACAGCTGGCAGGCATTATCTCAGCACCGATCTGGCACAGCACAAGAAAGACGCGCCGATTATCGCGTTCGGCTCGGTCCAGATCGGCGTCGGCTGTTGACGTGCATCGATCATACGAGATCCGTGTGACGGAGCAGCTTCCGCACCGCGCCCAGCATGCCTCTTCGCCATGTATATTGATATCTGAGATGCATGGTCACTGGTCAGCTATACAATACAATCACATAACACGGACACGGCGCGACGCATGACTGTTATGACGACACACTCGCGATCGGTGCACATCGCTGTCAATTACAGTAGGACATGATCTGAAACACGCACCAGCTGACACTCCCAAGAGTTCGCCAGTAACACAGTAACACAATAACGCACCGCAGATTAGGTTTCACAGACAGGCGCAATACCTGGTCAAAAAGCGCCTTCCACGGCCTCAGGTCGCTCTTGGTCAAGCCGTGCGGCGCCGGCAGGCGCGACCTCCATCTCGCCCGGCGCGCACACCTCATTTGATTGGCACCTCTCTTTCCGGAGGCTGCGGACTCGAGTCTACCACCAGTCGAGGCGAGGCAAGACGACGCCCGAGCGCAAGCGTGTCACGTGACCACGCGTGACCTGCCGCACCCGCAGCAGGCGCTGATCACGTGGGGCCGTGCCGCCCCTGCCGGAGCGCGTGATTGGCGGAGCGGCCGCTGTAGGCGGTGAGCGCCAGCGAGGGCGGCCCGCGGCTCCGCACCGGCTCCTCTTGATCGAAGTCGTGGAATGTCGTAGTACACTAGACTTTGGTCCTGCGGAACAACCGAAGCAGGCTGGTCTTAGCGTCAGACGCCGACGTGGCAGCTGGTGACGCAGCTCGAGGCACAGCGAAGGAGCGTGTCATGGTGTGCGTGGTGGGCACCTCATGCAGCGGAAGAGTATCAAATACCGAATATGCAGTATTAAGAGAACCAAATATGCAGTATTCAAAGCGGAAACAGTCGCGACGAGACCAGTTCGTCACAACTTATCTGCTACAACTTATATTATCTACTACAACTACAACTTATCTACTATGCATACACAAGCACTGGATACAGATAATGAGAGGGCATTTCGAAGAACTGAAGTCCCTGTCGGCAATGAAGACAGACATGGTGAGAACAAACTGGTGCAAGACGATACATGATTATCCATTAGCTCTTCTAAAGCCAACGTCTTTTCCAATCCAAAACATCATTTCACGACAGCTGAACCAAGCTTCTATGTATGTTCCTGCCCACGGTTGCATCACAACCGGGGTCCATATATCCTCCGAAGCGTAATCGCGAGCCCGGTGAGCTTGTCTCGTCGGTCAGAGTCAGCGTCGGCGCGGCGTCTGTGGTCTGGCCAGCCCGAGAAGGTCTCGGCTGACGCCAGAGCGTCAGCTTCAGTACGGGTCGTGTTCTCTGTTCACGCCATCTTAGTGGTCACCGATGGGCAGCCTCACAGGCAGACTTGGCCTCTGGTGACCGTCGTCAGGGGGCGTCGAGGGAAACACGGCACCCGCCGTGAAAGCGAGGACCTTCTTTACCCCACGGGGGATACAACGGTATCCCCCGTGGGGCATACTGGGGTATATCGTATGCCGCACCCGACTTACGCTTGATTCCGCTACGAAGGAATCGATTCTCGACTAGGGATTCCCATTTTCGGTTTCAGTTCCAGATTCCGACCGCGGGTTTAAAGCGCAAGGAGACTGTCTCGATCCCTTCTCCAGAGTAGCAGAACTCAATATTGAATACATTCGGATCCCCACTCATAGAGACTTGGATACATTCCGGTTTCCACAACCGACTCCAATAAAGCCGATTGCAGTGACGGTGGTCCTGAACGGAAGCACGTCTGTGGTTTGCAAGCAGCCTGGAGTGGACATTCTGCCATCATACCTTAGTAAATCATCCCGTACGAATGCCAGCTTGCATCGAGCGGAAGAAGGTTTTTTACATGCCTTTTTGAGCCTACTCATCGACCACGTCTTCCAATACGTGTGATTAACCTCCAGCTTCGACTTACCTATTCTCGAAAGAAATCAATTCCACATTAACTCCAAAATTCAGTGACTCCCTGATCAACTCGGACTCTGCGCAGTCACGTGCCTCCGACTCTGGCCTCAGCCGGTGGATGGCGGCTTGCTGTGCTGTTTCTAGCCAATGGACAACAGCACGCCATTCTGCAGTCTAACCGGCGCACAACAGCGCGCCCTGTCTCAGTTGAGCTGAGCTTGCGACAGCCGGACCGCCCGAGCCGCAAACCCACGTCGGTCGCATTTTGTCCGCAAATATGGCGGTGCTGTGAGAAATACGGACCAGATGCCCCGATGGAATTTTAAACTACGCAAATACCGAGACCGAAGCCCCCAGCTTGGTGATATAGGAACGTTAGGCGGCATACAGATGAGGTCATTTGTGAAACAAAGGGCCTGGCTGACGGCTGCTGCAGTGACAGCATTGTCGTTCTGATTGAAAATTGTTGTGCACATAACACTCTGTTCGCTGGCTCATGGATGATGTTGCTGATGGTGATGATGTTACATCGATTCGCTATGTCAGAGAGTCGCACAGAGTACTCACTTTCCGCAGGGATCATGAATCCGTTCGTCAATCCTCAACTATTTAGTCACATTTCGCCATAAATAGTTCCAATTTCCAATTTCCATTTTTTCATTTCCAGGAGGATTTGCCATCTCTTGGTAGATTTTTTTTGCCTCAAAACGGCCTTTTCACACCATTTCCTTTGTGTTAAGCCAGGTACCCCTGAAAGGCTGTAGGCGCGGTCGGGTGGGTCGGGCCGAGCGCTGCCGGCGCCTGCCGTCCGGAGGTCGTACCTGCGTGGCGCGCGCCTCAGAACGCCATTCGCCAGCTGTTGCTCTTCTCAAAGAGCAGCTCGTCGCGGCTGCGCTCGAAGGCGTGGCGGCGGGCCGCGCCGCCGCCACCGCCGCCACCACCGCCGCTGCCGTGCGGTGTCAGCGTCTCGTACAGGCTGTCCCGCGAGCCGGCGCGGCCCGCCCGGCCCGGCTCGTACACCAGCTGATGCGTGGAGCTGGCGCTGGCGGGGTGCAGTGGGAAGTCGTGCGCCGACAGTGTCGGGAAGTCGTACTGCAAGCGTCAGACGTCCGTCAGGGGGAGCTGCCTGCCGCGCCGTCGGGGAGGGGCGGGGCGGCGCTTCCACCGGGGGTGTCAGTCCGTCGTTGGCGTCTGCTGACCGGTGCCCGCTGGGGGATGCTTGGGTGTGACCCTGCACCGCGCTCTGTGATAGGGTATATATGTACATACATTGAGGCCTGTGAACAGCATGAGGTTTCTACTATTGTTTGAAGGGCCTGCCTTCTAGTTTTGGTGTCACATTGTATTTTGATTGATGGATTTGTTGTTATAAATATGAACTCGCGACTCTGACTCGGTTTGTTTTGGGAAAATGGGCAATTCACAGCCGATAAATTAGCTTAGTAGCTTAGTAGCTTTGCATGGTAAATACCTTTGTACCTTAGTAGCTTTGCACTGTAAGTAGTTCTGTTTGAGAGTAGCCAGGGAAGTGTCAGGAGGCTTCATTGAACCGATTGAGATAAATTTTTTTCTAGTGGAGTGTGCGTGCTTATACCATTTACTGTAACCATGTCACAGGGAAACCTCATTTGTTGTATTACGGAGCCGAGGTCGACAGGAAAGCTAGACCCGGCAGCACCCGATTCCTCCAGCTATCTAACTACGTCCCCAGGCACCCTCGAACCACCCGTCGGCCCCAAACACCATCTCCATGCACCCTACCTACCGCTCCCAGCCTTGGCTGAGTATACACCAGCCGTCCCCCAAGCCGCGGTGACCGGTGACCTGCCCGGCCGCCCGGTGACCGGTGACCTGGCCCGGCCGCCCGGTGACCCGCCACTCACCGCCAACGAGCCGCGGGACCGGGGGCCGCGGCAGTCCGTGGCCCGTTCGCGCCTCCTCGTCGTCGCCGGGCGGCGGCGCCGGCGTGCGGCCGGCCCGGCCCGGCGCCAGCCGCTCCCCGCCGCCGTACACCGGCGTCATGCAGCGCATGGCCTGCGCCGCGAACGCCGGCCGACCTGAGGCAGACGGCGCTGCCGGTCAGGGCCGGGTCGCACCGACGGCTGAGCAGGGCGACTAGTATTCACATGTGGCGGCCGACACGGACGCCGACGTTATCATCGTCATGTGGCAGATATAAGTAACAGCTGGTACCTACACTTTTAATTTTTAGGAACGAAAACCTAAAATGCTGCAGTACAGATTGCGTGCATTTTCCACTACAGAGCACATGTACCTGAGACAGGTCATCGGATGCTAATCAAGCCGCGGCCAATGGTCAACATACCGAGACAGCGGGGGCATGTTCTGACCCGAAAGACCATCAGGAAGCCCATCGCCCAGATAAGGGCGAGTCGTCTATCTAAGCGCTCGGCCTCATGCATTGCAAATTGGTCCGAGACCCGCCCCGATGGAGCGTTTAGGGTGAGAGTACTCCACAAACGACCATTTCCACCCACAGATGGCTTCATAACCGTCGCACGGGTAAAGCGTCTAGGCCAGACCGGCTCATTCAGGACGCTTCACACCGGCTGATGAATGCTGCGTCCGAGCCTTTCACAGCCTGCATGCAACGCAATCATGAAGGGTCGACGATACCATAGGCATTGTCAGCCGAGTACTGCAGGACCGATGCGTGACCGATACGAACCGCGGCGCCATGAGTTGAGACGGCGATGCAGAGACGTCACATCCCATCGTCCCGTCGACGTCACATCCCATCGTCCCATCTACGTCATATCCCATTCCTGATGACTAACGAGTGGGCCTCCCAGTTCTCCCGTGCCTCAGGTCCCGTGGACGAGTGAAGGGAGACGCGCCAACGACTAGTTGCGGGACAGACATCCGGCCGCGATCCGTCCACTGCCCGACGCGTCACCCACCGTTCCTCGTGAGGTTGAGGCTGGCCGGCCGCCACTGCCCGACGCGTCACCCCCGTTCCTCGTGAGGTTGAGGCTGGCCGGCCGTCACTTGCCCGACGCGTCACCCACCGTTCCTCGTGAGGTTGAGGCTGGCCGGCCGTCACCGCCTGACGCGTCACCCACCGTTCCTCGTGAGGTTGAGGCTGGCAGGCCGTCACTGCCCGACGCGTCACCCACCGTTCCTCGTGAGGTTGAGGCTGGCCGGCCCGTCCGCCATGGTGCCCTGTAGGTTGGGCTGCGAGGCGTATAGCGGCACCCCTCCGGCCCCGTACAAGCGGCTCCGGCTGCGGGGCAGGCGGAACGTCAGCCGACAGCGGGAGGCGGGTGTGACGGCCGGCTGGGACCCGGGCCGCGGCTGGCAGCGCCACGCACCGACACGTGGCTACGACAGCCGTAGCGGGTAGGGAATAGATTAGGTGTGGTTAGATATTCGTCCGTTTATCACTGAGTGGGTGCCCGTTCACACTGAACAACTTTTTGCTGGCCACCATCCATTCAAGACGTGTTGTTAATATTACTCAAATGAATGCGCCTTAACAACAGACATTTGCAAAGCCGGTGATTTCTTTCCGTGATGCCGTGCAACTGTACAACAAAAACCATAGAGCATATTGCCAGCAATAAACACAATTACGATATACGCGTGATGCACAATGACCAGTGTGCAGGTAAAGTGTAGTGGAAAAACGTCATGAAGGCCACATAACCACTTCAGCAAATCTGCACACGTTTGTCCACCATGTAGATGGCGAGTGATATGCAGACGCCGCCACATTACCGTCATATTGGCATGCCATTCATCGCCTCTTCAGTGTTGTGAATAGCCATGATGCAGTTAGTCATATTTTGAAGTTGATTATGCTGGGGTCCGTATCTCAAACAATGTGGTTTGCCTGATAAACTCTTTGACCCATTGCGTGCACTTAAATTGTTCGAATTAACGCGCACGCCGACGCAAACCAGTCGCGCCAGCCGCGACGCCTCGGGCTCCTGCTGACAGCCGCACGCTCTCCGGTGGAAGCCGCAAGCTCTCCTGGTGGAAGCTGCAAGCTCTCCTGGTGGAAGCTGCAAGCTCTCCTGGTGGCAGCAGGCCGTCCATGCCGCTCCTGTGAGCGCTCCGCAGTTCCAGCTCGGCAACGTCCCGCGGCCTCGACCGGCCGTCAGCCCCGGTGTGTGCCCGTGCGTGCGGTGGTGCTCACAGCGGGCCGTACATGCAGTACTAACTTGTCCGCGGATGTTCGGTTCTCGGTCGCGCGGCGGCCGGCGGTGCCGCGTCCGCGGCCGGGGCGCGCCGCGGCCGGGGCGCGAGCGAGGCCGAACGGTCATCGCTCCGCTCCATAGCGCCGCATTCACTCCGCTGTCGAGCGAGAGCGGCTGGCGACACGCGGCGCCCGCCGCGCTTCTAGGTCTAGTGTTAGCGGAGGGGAACCAGCCGCCCGGGTCGCGCCGGCTACTAACTTTTTCGCCGCTCCTGGACAGCGTCTTCTTGCTGGCCCGGAGGCGGGCGGGCAGCCACCAGGGGCCGGCCTTGGGCGAGGCCACCCGCTGCTGGGGAGGCAGGGAGAGGGTGCGGGAGAAGGCGCCGCCGCCCGATCCGTGTCGAGAGCGCGGCGCCGCCACCACTGGGGTCAGGATGTAGTCTAGGGAGGAGTGAACGGCACCCGCGCGGCTGCGCGCCAGCGAGAGGTGCACGGCCCCGGGCGGGTGGCGTGGCATAGAGGAGTGCACGGTGCCGGAGCGGTTCAGCGCTGGGTGGGAGGCGTACATGGGGACCTGCGAACGTCAGAGGTCCGTCGTTAGGCAGTGTCCGTCGGTCGCGTCCACAGGCGCCGCTGAAGCGGTGAGGTAAGCTGGTGAGTGGCTATAGACAGCGGTGAGATAGGTACTGAAGGTCTACGAAGTGTTAATAGGCGTCAGAAAGAAGCGATACACACAGAAGAGCAGTCCAGGTGTTAGAGCGACACGAGCTACAACACATAGCAGCCGTTTTCACACCGAGAGTAAAGTCAATTGGACTTGGCGATCTGGTGTTTGATGAACCCTGTGGTCGGATGGCAGTCAAAGTCATAAAGGTGCAGGCAAAAGATCCCAATGCGCGCAACCTTCAAGCAATATTTTGAAAAACTTGCTGGGCCACGTAGTTTGCTAGTTGTTGGTCGGGAAGAGGACTTTTATTTGTTGTGCTCTCCTCTCAGTATTAGATGAGTTGCGAAAGCCATGGCAAAGCAATTTCGCAGTCCACAGCAAAAGCAAACTAGAATGCATTTGTCTTGGTTCCACCGAAAAGAGTATGAGGTACGGAAAACCATAAGCCTCAGTCCTTTTGTAAGACATCTTGGCCATTGTTTCTGCCTGGTTTGAGGAGCTGTGGCGTGAAAACGACTGCGGTAAAGCACAAGACGGCGCGGCCGCCACAAACTCAAGCTACACATGGTGGTCAGGTGCAGAAGTGAGTCGTGAATCTGTGGTCAGTCCAGTCTAGTCTAGTGCAGTCCAGTCGTGTCTACAGCTCCCGCCACGCTGCCCCGCCGCGTCTCGCCTGCCTCTGTCACCTCTGCGGAGCAGCTGCCAACAACGGACCGTCGGCGGTGCCGCCTGCCAATAACGGCCATCGGAGGCCGCACTTGACGGCGCTACTCACCGCGTACAGATTCTGGTGGCCCATCGCCTCAGCCATCTGCGCCCAGCGCATGCGCTCCTCCATCGAGAGGGCAAAGTTGGCGTGCGCCGCGGCCGCCGCCGACGGCTTCATGAAGGAGTAGCCGCTGGCGGCGCCCAGCGTGCCCATCTCGACCTTGTTGTGGCCCTGGCCGCGGTGCCAGCGTTTGCTGCCGGAGACGAGACAGGTCAGCAGGGTGTCGTTGAGATGTACTAGTGGAGTTTGGTCCATGTGAGCTAGCTGTGTCTCAATGAATGACTAGATGGCAAGTGCAGACTATAACGGTCTCCATGGCACTACAGCACGGACCGTATCGCCATGAGACCAGCCTGACCATGCAAACAGACCGTCTGGGTTCTTTCTATACGATGATGACGTAAGTTCTCATCCCACGACGTTCAGGGAAGTGACTTGTCGCCATTTGTCCCGATCGCGGGGTTAGTTCGAACCGACCCGGCGGTGACGGGGCCTCCCCGTGGCCGGCGCCAGAGCCTGGACTCCGCCGGCCGCCGGACGGTTACCTCCATTTGCAGAGGCAGATGAAGGTGGCCACGATAACGAGGGCGGCTGCGGCTGTGGCGCCCAGCGCCGCGCCCAGCACCTCGCCGTCCACGTCACAACGCGCGCCGTAGTACGAGCCGCGACATCTGTCGAGGAAAATGGTAACTACTACGGCCGCCAAGGCTGTCCGCCAGCACGTTTCGGTGGACGCTCCGACGTGCAGGATTTCTTGAAAACCGGAAATGGTGCAGCCGATGGGTGAATGGTGCACCCGAAGGATGAATGGTGCGGCCGATGGATGAATGGGAAAATCGACGAGCGGCCGCCGCAGTCAGTCGGACGTGTGCCCCCAATTCAACACGCTTGGTTCACTGGTAACTGAGCTTCGGGCAACTACGCCCCTCTGTTTTTGCCCTCGGCAGGGAAAGAGAGTGCAAGGATTGCACGGCCAAAATCATACGCTGAAGTGGCAGCTCATCAACAGCAGCATATGTTCTTCCGACTACATCACTACTGATGTCGTAAAGTGGGGGAGGGAGGGGGGCAGATAGCACGCGACTAAGCTAGCCCAACTGCCCTGTACACCCGCGCCAGCCTCTGCGCTTCAACATAGCAGCCGATGGGCAGCCAACGGGGCTCCAAAGCCGTGACACAACACAGCACAACACAGCGCGACACAGCGCGGCGAGACTGGACTTGGCGTCACTCACAGGCAGGTCTTCTCCCCGTCGTAGATCTGGCAGGTGCCGCGGTCGCTGCAGTAGTCGTCAGTGCACGAGTCGCAGTACCGGCCGGCCCTCTGCACGTCGCTGCGGTACCTGCCGCCGGACATAAGTCACACGGTGTCATACCAGCCCCGTGTACCAGACGCGGATACTGTGAATGTGGGCATCACTGAGAATCTTTGTGTCAAAACATGTTTTAGTTCAGTTTGAATCGATGAGCGGTCTCGGTTTAACAACAATATACGCCAACAGCACGACACAGGTGCTACGCTTATCAACCACCGCTATAATCGAAACAGCGCGTACGAGACTGTATCGCAACATTTTTATTTGAGCGCATGTGAGACCATCTCAGAGCGTTTTAGCGTGCAAAACCTTCCCCTCTCTGCCGGCACTGCGTGCATTCGTCATTCTCTGCTATTCTGGCGTGTGCCTTCACTCGTCTGTCGGCTGATGTCGTCAGCGGCGCGCTGGCACGGCCCGCTGACCTGGCTGTCTGCCGGGCCCTCTGGCGGCGTCACGCCACGCGACATGCCTGTGGCCGCACGTGCCACCCGCCGCCGTTTGCGACACGGCCGCCGTCACGGCTGAGTCAACGCCAGCGGGGCGCGCCGCCATCAGGAATCATTCATTCTCGGCGCACGACCCGTAAATGCCATCGTTCCTCAATGGCACTGTGGTCTCCATTGGCACTGCGGTCTCCAATGGCACTGCGCTCCCCAATGGACTGCGGTCTCCAATGGCACTGCGGTCTCCATTGGCACTGGGTCGCTAATGGCACTGCGGTCTCCAATGGAACTGCGGTCTGCAATGGCACTGCGGTCCCCAATGGGACTGCGGTCTCCAATGGCACTGCGGTCTCCATTGGCACTGCGGTCTCTAATGGCACTGCGGTCTCCAATGGCACTGCGGTCTCCAGTGGCACTGCGGTCTCCAATGGCACTGTGATCTCCAATGGCATTGCGGTCTCCAATGGCACTGCGGTCTCCAATGGCACTGCGGTCTCCAACGCCAGTGGGCGTGGAACGCACTCATGCTGGCGATTTATCATCGGGCATCTCTTCGTTTTGGAAAGTCACATTCCCGCACAAATGTATCGGCCAACCACAGAATGTAATCCCAGACCGGTACTTGACAAGCCAGATGACCAGCACAAACTCGAGGCTGCTCCCATTCCGCGTTCTCCTTCTTTGGGCACAAGATTAGGAAGACTTGGCTCACTGGATAACGATGACTCCCTGGACCAATTACGGCTTAAGTCACATAAACATTCTGTGGATACTTGGAGTTGCCCACGTCGCCCGCTTGAGGGTGGCGGGGGTAGCGTCCAGAAAACACTGCCCGTGCTGACGCGAGAGATTCCAGGACACCCAGCCTTGCTCCCGGCCAGCCGCAGCCGGGGCGTTCCAGCCCGGCCTCCAAGTGCGCGCTACCCTCACCTATCGTCGTATCCGGGCTGACAGCGACAGAGGAAGCTGCCGAACACGTTGCTACACTCGGCGTGCTCGTCGCAGTCGTGCTGGTCAGGATCGCTGCACTCGTTCAGGTCTGTGGATTAAGGGGACGCCGAGTTCACACGCTGGTGATCAGAGCAGAGTTGCGTCTGGATTGCATAGGTGCAATTTTGGTTTATTTCCTTGTATGCTAACCATGCCAACGAAAGTAGCAAAACAAACTGTGGATAACTTTGAGACAAAATGCTGTGGCGACGAGGTAGCAACGGAGTGAAAACAGATCAGAGATCCACCGGCACCTTCTAAAACCATTTCGTAGTTGACTCCTCACAGATCGCATAATTAAGCAAAGCAAAGACCCCAGACCCCGAACTCCTATCAAACAGCTGCATCCTTCACCACCGGCAAACCCCTGCCAAACGGTCCCCCCCCCCCCCCCCCCCACCCACCGCCCTCACCTTGTACGGCCGGGCACTGGGTTGAGCGGGCCCTCGACAAAGAGAGTCGAGTCGCCGATGTTGTTGTCGCTGGCCTTGATGGCACGCACCATCTGACGCTGCAGCTCGTCTTTGACCTGGCGCCTCCGCGTCTGCGCCGTGTCCAGCAGGCTGACCGTCGTGTTCAGTACCACGCCGCCGGACAAGCGGGTAGAACGCGCTTACCCGGTTCCCCATGTAGATGTCGCGCATGGTGGTGCCGGACATGGCCGAGCCAATCTGCGTGCGGGGAAGGGAGACGCCACGTCATGTCACGCGACGCCAAGCTGTTGAAAGACATGCCATGCGCTGGCCGCCCTCATGTGTTAGGGAGAACTAGGTTTATTGCGACATGGGCTTGGGCACTCGTGCTGAAGGCTCGAGGTTTCCTCATATTGGTGTTTTGGTGGGGAGTCGAAAGGAGATTTCTCAGAGTTCGTAGTCGGCGGGGCTGAGCTGGCAGCCTCTGTCACAGCCTGAAGTTGGCATGTCAGATCAGGTCAGGTCAGGTCATGGGGTATACGCAGGTACTTCAGTGCATCAGCCATAAGCCTCTGTACGCACGGCGTGCTGAGCGTCCCAGGCCAGCTGCTGGAAGACCTCGGAGTCCCGGGTCGGCCAGCGACGAGTCCCAGGAGAGGCGCTGGTCTCCGACGCCGTCCACCTTCACCGACATCACCACCGACACCACACCTGCCGGTGACAGGGGCGCCGGCGTCATCACACAATGCGATACCAACACAACAGTACAGCGCAACACTGGAATACGCTTAGTCGCCAGTGCGTCAATCTCGCCATGCGACGTTTTGATGCCATCAATTTGTACAGAAATGATAATACTTACATCCGTCATGGACCCTCCAACGTCACAAACAATCGCACCAGCTTGAAAGTCGGTTACGTCTTGTAACAGACCCGCCACTCCACCCACCGGTCGTCCCGAGCGCCACCTCAGCGCACATAATAAACTGGAAATCGCCAACTCCACACAGCGAGATGGCAGCCGAATGGACAACACGGACGCCTTGTAAGCCCCTTCCCGCCACCGTCACCCAGCCCAAACTCGTCGCTGCTTTCGACGGTAGGTGGAGGAGCTGGCTGTCTGGCGGCCTCCGTGGGCGTGTGCCCTCGTGGGCGGGCGGCCTCAGCCGGGAGGGGCGCTCACGTTTGCAGGCCGTGCGAGGCCGCAGTCGGTTGTAGCCGGGCCGGCAGAGGCACGACGAGACGCCGTCCTCAGTCCGGCACCGCTCGTTGTACTCGCGCTTGCACGTGCTGTCGTCGCCCACGATACACGTGTCGATCCTGAGGAGGAGCCACGTGGCACGTTTTGAAGGAAAGAAAGCTCGAAACGCCAAGTGACGTGATGATAAGAGTGAGTCATGTAAGCATAAGCTAGGTCAACGTCGTACTGACACAAATGAAATGAATGTATTTATCAGTAGCACCCCAGTCGGCTAAGGCCATATGATGAGGCTGGTAGGCGCAGTGTTTTGATTACATGATCACCTGTTCGCCTATCCTCTAAACGGAGCTAAGCCACGTCCCTCATCTCTGCATATTAACATTCACGTCAATTTATCACGCAATCCCCTCTCAACTCATAGTCATTATTTTTCCACGCTCCAAAAATCCATGGAGCAGCACGATAGGTGCAATAACAGCCACTAGAATGTGTGAATATTCCGGTCATGCAAATGCGCATCCAATGCTGAATCGACAAGACCTCTGGCCGGTAGTGTTGAGGCCCACTCCGGCAATGCTTCGCCGGTCTCTCACCGGATGGGGCGGCGGTGACGGCCTGCGGCGCTGGCCGGCGTACATCGACGCCGCCTGCTGAGGCCGCTGAGGCCGCTGGGGTCGCTGGGGCCGCTGGGCCGCTGCGGCCGCTGAGGCCGCTGGGGCCGCTGAGGTCGCTGGCGGCTGGGTGGCGGGGTGGGTTGGACGGGTCGCCGCGTCGGGCGTGAGGGTCGGCTGGACGGCGCCTGACCCACTGGGCCGAGACCTGCACCCACCGTCTGCCGGGGCACAAGGACACGTCAGCGCTTAGTGACCGTGAACGGTCCCGTAATGAAGCACTGCTCGATAGAAAGCGGCTAAGTACGAGCCACAGCAAGCAAAAAACATATGCCGAATCTTGCGGGAGGGGTTAGGAATTACGGGTAGACATAGTTTACGCGGCGGATTGGGCGTCCATATCATAAGCCAGTACGTCTGTTTTCTAAGCTAAATGCATCCGTGCAGGTATAACGGAATGCATCTTTTAAATAAAGTACTTCAAAATAATGAGAGCTCTCGTCATGCACGGTGATTTGAACGTTCCTGACCTTTTGGAGCGTCACGGTGCCGGAGTAAACGCAGTGGTACATAACAGAGGCACGGAATATCTCATCGGTCGACATGACCTGGACATTCCAGAGCATGCTTTCGCAACACGCAGCGATTCATGCGGCGAGTCTGACCTGGTAGGCCCCGCCTGCCTTGGTGGCGTCGGTGGGCGCCAGGTCAAAGTAGGTGCGCCGACCGTCGATGGAGACCACGTTGTTGACGGCGTCTGGCTCGGTAATGATGTCTCCTGGCCTGCGCAGCTGGTTGATATCCACTGCGCGTGGAAGGTGTGCACCTCGTGAGCTTTAGAAAGAGGCTTCCGAAACTAAAGTGGATACCGTCTGTACTACATTATGCAAGGCAAGCCAACTTCTGAAGAGATGCATGGTTTCATGAGGTGCGTAGCACATATTTACGTGCGATTGCCAGAGACTTAGCCAACCAAGATCCCTTCAGTGCGAACCAGATGACATTTACAGCCTACATTTACAGATAGACGGACCAGTCTCTGTGTTTACCAATCCCTTGCAAACTGTCAACAAGACCAAACACTTTCTCCGCTGAGCATTTGGACCGAGTCTATGTAAGCCTGGTATGATCAGCCGCCAGTACCTGGGAAGACGTAGGGCTGTCCGGAGGGCGTCTGCGGCGGGGGCGGTCGGCGGCCGCCGCCGAACCCTTGGGCCGCCGACACGGTGATGTCAAACACTTCGCCAACCCGCTGCGCCTGGATGACCTGGGGTCTGCCGGGCGGCCGATGCGGCGGCGGCCGGGGCCGCGTGGCGTCCACCACCGACCCCGGCCGACCGGAGAACACCGACAGCGGCCGAACTGGAGGGCCGCAGCGGCGGTCGTGGCGGCCGGTGCCGACGGCGGACCGCCCAGTCCGGCGGCCGGGCTCTCGGACGACTGAGAGCGGCTCATGCGGCGTGCTTGGGATCTCCACCCACTGCTGGACCTCTCGCGTGGGCGTCGGCGGCGGCGGGTCGGCGGTGGAGGGGCCCACGGGTTTGGTCGGGGGCTCGGAGGTCGTGGTCTCTCGCGCCTCTGTCGTGGTCTCCGAGCGGGGCGCGTCCTGTCGTCGTCGGCTGCGACGGCCGGTCGGTCACCGCCCGACTCGGCCGTCTCCGTCGTCCGTCTCCTCATTCAATGTTGTGGCGGTCACCACGTCACTCTCCCCGCTCTCATCTCCACTCGTCCCGCTCTCCGTCGAAGCCTTCCGTCGCGACGTCGTCTCCGTCGTTGTGACTTGCGGCGGCAGTGGCGGCGCGGCGCGGCGGCGGCGACTCGGGCGCAGCGCCGTCCGTGGACAACCGTCTCGGCGCTGGCCGTGACCGTCGGTGCGACCGTCGCTGTCGCCTGCGGCCGCTCGCTAGCCGGCAGCTGGCTCCACGTCGGTGACGACGGTCTGCCGAATGGGCGGCGCCGGCGTGGTGGGCGTGGCTTCGCCTCGCAGCGGCACCAACTGCTCGGGCAGCGGAACGCCGTTGGACGTACGGCGCGATGGGCGGCCGCTGCTGCGGCTGGGGCCGCGGGCGGGGCTGCGGCCGCCGCGGCGGCGGCAGGTGGCTCGGGTACGGCCGCACCGCCGGCCGGTTCTTTACAGCCACAAACTGCGGCGGACCGCGGTTGTTGATGCCGCGTGGGCGCCACAGGTCGGGTTGCCGGGCGGTCGCGGTCGCGGCCGCTGCCTGTTCGGGCCTCGGTTGGGCGCGCGGTCGGCCGGCGGACCCCACCAGCCGCACGTTGTCGCCCAGCAAGCTGATGATGCTGTTGAGCACGCTGTTGACGTCCGGCTTGCCGGCGCGGCCATCGCGCCGCTCACCGGCCGCGTCCTGCGACGAGAAGCTGGCGCGCGGCTCCCAGGGCGATGGGCTCTGGCGGCCGCCAGGCGGCGGCGCGATGACGGTTGCCTCGCGCGTCTGGCGGGGCGAGGTCTCGGAAGGCTGGTTCTCGGTGGGCGTCACCGACCGCTGCACCCGCGCCGAGGGTATCACCAGCGAGACGGGCACGAGCGGCAGCAGCCGGCCGGAACGTCACCTGGACCGGCTCGGACGCGTCGGCCGCGGCCGCGGTCGCGAGCGCCAGCGACTCCGCGTGGAGTTCCTCCGCAGACCTGACCTCTGCCGACCTGACCTCTGCGCGCCTGACCTCTGCCGACGCCCGCGGTGCCAGACCTTCGGCGGTCTCACCGCCCCACATCACAGCCAATTCAGCTGACGGCGGTGCCACGCCCCTGGTGCCGCCACTATTCACCGCGAGCACCGCTGTCGTCGCACCGCCCTCCGCTGCGTCCGCACTGTTGGCTCTGACGGCTGATCGTCTGTGCACTCCACCGCCACTGGAGGAGCCTCGCCGCTCGATGTGATCGGACGAGACGCTCGGACTTGGGGGTGACCTGTCCGGAGCATGGAGCGCAGTCGTGGCCCCGGAGCTCAGGGCCAGTTCAGTCGCCTCCAAGGCACCTGAAACGGAAACATTAACCCTTGTCACGCTTGAAGCTAACCGGTGTTTACCATCAATAAGGAGACTTCCATTCACAAGATGGTCTCACACGGATTTATGATTTATGCGCAATAAACCTGGATCGTGATTACAAGCCATGGCGCTGTTCCGAACCCAGTGTGGCACATGTTTTCAGCTGCGCGTCGCGTTTATCCCCTTGCTTTTTTCTAGGATGACACACTTGGTCACGCTTATGGTTTCTGTCATACAAACACATTCGAGGCCGACCGCGAGCCCTCAACAAAAGGAGCAGGTCAGCTTGTGGTTACGTGTAGACCAGTGCTCCAGAGCTCACAATGCCCCAGCCTTTGTACGGTGTGAACCCAGCCACATGTCATGCGGCGTTCTGTGTGCCAGCCACTTCCACCCGTCGGCGACCTTTTGAAAGAGCCCCGGCAGTCGGAACGGTGATGTGTTTTTGTTCGGCTATCGAGGTCGCTGGCGACGTTAACGCACAATAGCACACAACTGCTGCTGCACGCGTCCGCCGGCCTGCGGCACCGGCACGCCTCCCATTCTCGGCACGTCCGCTGCTGTTCCGGGGGCGCCGGAACGCCCGCCGGCGCAGGCCCAGGGCCCGTGCCCAGTCGCGCCGGCAGCGCAGCATGAGCGACAGGCACTGGCCGTGAGCCGGCCGTCCCGACGGCGGCCAGGACAGGGCGGCGCGCGGGCGGCGCTCTGTGCGTGAGGCGGCTGCCGCCGCCGCCGCCGCCGCTGCAGTACTAATGACAGGCCCCGTTAGTGGCTGTGACCAGCTGACGCCGGCCGGCGGTCGGGCGTGGCTGAGAGGGCCGGACGGGAGGCGGCGAGGCGACCACCGCACTGGGCGCGCACTGACCACCGCGCTGGGCGCGCGCCGACCACCGCGCTGGGGGCGCGCCAACCACCGCACTGGGCGCCACAAGCGATGGAGAGGCGGCACCAGACCATAATCGCAACATCTTGACGACTGACGACTGATGGCTGACGACTGACGACTGACGGCCACGACTGATCCTGAGTCTATCCGGGCGGCAGGAGCGAAGGCTGCTCCGTCGCTCGTCAAGAGACCGGACGCAGCCATCGTAGCACGTTGGCGAGCCTACACGGACACTGTGTGAAGTATCGAAGCTCTGCGGACCATGCTGCGTCAACCCGGGCAGTTTCAGAGCGAGACGTGTGGACATAATGATTCTGTTTTTGTTGATCAACTTAAGCGCTCGGCTTATGTTAAATGTCATCTCGTGGTATCCCATGACTAAGTTCTTGCTGTAGCAACAAACGAGGTTTGTGATTTCATTCCATTGTAAATGCTGACATTGTGGTGGATTCCTGATCGGAGTCTGTCGCCAACCACATGCCTCAATTGGATCGATCGCCCGAGAATGATGGATAGCAATAGCATGTAGGTGATTCGCATGCATATTTCTCTCTAACAAATATCATAACAAGCTAAATACCACTCTGATATGCTCTCTCTCCACCATTCCGCTATGACTGCCTGAGCTCCACATTTCCGGCATCAATCCAGCGTGATGGAATTCTGCCACTCAGTCGTTCGGCGCCTCGACCGCTAAACAAATGGAGCAGGCTCGTGCCACCATTACCCATTCGTTTCAGCGCCGGGTAGTGGGTGGTGGGCAGTGGGCAGCGCCGCTCCATTTTGGGGCGCTGCCGGCCGGCCGCACCCGGCGTTCCATTTAGGCTGGCAGCAGCGGGCCAGCCGGTCCCATTCCCATGTGCCTACCGCGCCGGACCGTCGGAGCTCAGTGACAGGTAACGGACGAGACACGCACCGACCGCGGCTCCCACAGTCGTGCGTCCTCCTCTCCCACTCTCTCTTTTTATTCTCCTCTCTCCCCTTCTCCCTCTCTCTCTCTCTCTCTTCCTCTCTCTCGCTCTGCCTCTGCCCTCTCCTTTTTCTTTAATCTTTCTCTTTAGTTGTCTCTTCATGGCTCTCGCTCTCTCTTTCTCAACTTGTTCCTTTAAAACGCCGCTTCTGAAGCCTTTATTTGGAGCAATTAAGTGTTCACGGCGGCTCTTCCTGTCCCCTGCTCTCTGCGTGCCTGTGCTGATCTCTCCTGTCACCCCTGTCGTTCCGCTATCCGCTCCATCGGGCAGCATTGACGGATTTCCTGTCTGCCTACCGACCTGGCTGTGGGCGGCCGGGGGGAGAGCCGGAGGATGGTCTGTTTCTGTAGCTGCTCCAGCGGCGGGGCGGAACGCCGTCTGCTCTGCTAGCACCAGCAGAGAAAACACGCGCGGACCGTGGCAAACGGTCACGACGAGTCGCACGGCACACTGCCTGCCACCGGTGATCGTGACAGGGCGATTCCGGCATCGCGCCAGCACCCGCCCGCGCCAGCACCCGCCCGCGCCAGCACCCGCCCGCGGCAGCACCCACCCGCGCCAGCATCCGCCGCGGCAACATCCATCGCGGCAGTATCCGCTGCGGCATCACACTCGGCGCCAGCACATACCGCGGCAGCACCCATCACGACAGCAGCCATCGCGGCAGCACCCGCCGCGACAGCACCCGCCACACCAGCACCCGCCGCGACACCAGCCATTGCAGCAGCACACACCGCGACGGTAACCATCGCGGCAGCACCCGCTACACTAGCACCCACCGCGCCAGCACCCACCGCGGCAGTATCCGCCGCAGCAACATCCGCCGATGCTGCACCCACCGCGTCAGCACCCGACTCACCAGCACCCACTGAGTCAAAAACCACAGCACAAAGGAGAAGCAAACGTCATGTAGCGGATCACTAGGTTGGAACGCAGGGTCTGTACTTACCCCGTTTACCCTTGGTGTTTTGGTCACGTCAAGTAAGACGATGATGGGATTTATTCAATGCGTGACTTCACCTGTATCGTTATCACTGTCAATACTATTAATTCGATCAGGACCAAGCACCGTTCATTAGAAACCACGCACCCTCCGCCAAGATAAGCAGCCCCAAGTTTCATTCACCCTTCATCGAACCCCTCCCTTACCCGGGCCCCCTCCACCAGTCCAGTGGCGGAGAGGAGCCATAGCCTCTTCTGGGACCGGGCCCTTAACCGGGACCACTCACACTCAGGCGCGACGAGCCGAGCGTGTCAGCACCACGCCCCAGCTGGCCGGAGTGGAGGCTGGCCAGGCGCGGCGGCCTCTCGACCACGCCGCCCCGACTATGTGGGTCACACGCTGGAGGGACCGCACAAGGCCCCGCCGCTCCGCACTCTGAGCCAGCTGCGGCGTGGGCGTGGCGGGGGGGGGGGGGGGGGCGTGGCGGGGGGCAGGTGCACTCACCACTGGCCAGCCTCATAAAGCGAAACTGCGACTTTTACCCTTGGTGTTCTGGTCGCGTCATGTACGCGTATGGACCCGATTTTTTTGTGTTTCACATATTTGTTCTAATCCTCAGCGATACATCATGAACTCGAGCCCAAGTGACCTGTTTCTAGCTAAGATGCTTACAAGATGTGATCTAAAAGTTATATAAGTTGTTCTTAGTCTACATCCAAATCACCGTATGTGGTGTATTGACATTGATGGTATCGATAGAATAGTCCAGTGTATAAGGCTTTTGAGTTTCCTCTACAAGCGTCACGCGCGATGTCCGTTCGCCTGCACAAGGCTCACCATGTACAAAGGAAGATATGCTAGACCAAGATGGAACGCTGGATAAGATAGACTCGATTCACTGGAGCGTCATCTCTGATAAATGGTAAGGGCATGATCTTTTTGTTTCGCGGTAGTCCCAAATGACTATTAGGTGTTTGTGAAAGCTGTAATTAAAGCTTGCCTTCCATCAGAGCTTTACGTCTCCGGTCATCGTCGTTGTTTTTTTTTTACCTCTTGCTTTCTTTCAGACCTCATGCCCGAATGAAGCCGTCTGGCTCATAACAGCCGTTAGACCCCGCCGTGCCTAACCAGACTGGACCACACCAGATCGGACCACACTAGAGCCAGACCACATTAGACCGGACCACACCAGAGCCGACCACATCAGACCGGACCATACCGGACCCGTGGTCCACGCCGCAGGAACGACTCGGTGAGTCAACATGTAAGACCGTGGTTGTCATTTAACCGCTGATTATGGTTTCTGCTCGACAAATCCGAGGAATGGCAGTGTTAGATTAACGGAAGTTAGATAAGAAATAACTATTCTGGATCGCGCCAGTCGGTAATCACGTTTCAAATTTTCCCGAAGCGTCGCATCATTCAGCCACGGGAGAGCAGAAGAGCTGGTGTCATCAGGGAATGCCACAGGCAAGCCAGACGGGGTGAACAGTCCTGGACGGCAGACCACGCGTCCCTGAGCAGCCCAGCGGTGCGCACGCGCGAAAGTCGCACCAACGCCGTGCCGAGCGTTACCCGCCGGTGACGAAATGTGCGCATTCCTCGGGTGCCAGCGCATGGTCTCTGGTAAAAAACATTACTCATTTCACAGGCATCTTTGGCCCGTTTACATCCCAGTATAGGGTTTGAGAGCATATGCACGATACCGTAATTGTATGAAAGCGCTTTAATGATCGTGTGATAAAACCGGTTGTTTCCATCATTAATCTGCCCGCCCGAGTCAGCTGCCGGACATTATAACTCGCTTGGCATGAATCCCGGTCTGCGTGGTCTCCTTCCGCCACACAGTTCCTTTCTTCATCACTCACGTCTGGATCAACAGCCGGAACACGGCCGGCGCCGTGGCCAGCGGGGCTCCGGCCGGCACGTCGGCGGCGCGAGCCCCGGTGGGCTCCCCACACCGCCGCCAACTTTCACTGGCGCGCGGCGGCAGCCGGCCGCGCTTCCTGCGACCCGACGGCGGCGGCGGCGGCACTTTCTGGGTCACGCAGTGTGACTCAGTAACGGTCCGGGTCGGCGGCCGTCAGCTGACCTCGAGGTTGCCGCCGCACCCCCGCACGCCGGCGCCGGCGGCGCCACCTACGGCACCGCCCGCTCGGCGCCTGCTGAGCGCCGCATCCGCCGGGTAAGCCGAGGGGAAACCGAATGCCAAGCGTCGGTGGGTTCAGCAGTGTCGATTGCAAACGGACCATCGTGCCTAGCGCCTACCACTGACGCAGCGTAATGCGCCCAGACAGATAATTAGCCTGCATTTGTGGAAACTATTGCATTTACCACTTTGTGTGACTTCCTAGGCTGAGCGTGGGCGTGCCCGAAGCAGCAACACCATTATGTAGGCCCATTTCTCACCACAGCTGACGCTTGCATGCCGGTAAACCTCCCACATCTGCGCGTGCCGGCATTTGTCCTGCATTCGGACCAGCACACGGCTCATGACTGATTCATAGGCGGAGTGAAGGCGCTCCCTCCTGTCCGGTGACCGCTCGACCCCGTGTCGGGACCGGTACCGTGTAGACGGCACGGGTTCCGGTCGGGTCGCTGCGGCTGCTGACCGTCGGTTTTGCTCCCCGCCGGTCGCGGGCGGCGCTCGGGCCCCGCGGGAGTGACTGGGGCCCGCGCCAGGAGCGGCTGGATGGCAGCCGTCGGGTCTGGTCCCAACACGCGGCCCTCATGAGACCTTCCTTGGCTGGGAAGAGAACGCCGGGGCTGTCCGAGGGGTCGGCGTCATGTTGACGCCCGCTCGCTGCCGCGTCATCGGAACGGGCTGACCCATTTGCGGCCCCCGTCAGTGGCGTCTGACCTGCGGAACGCCTCCTCCCGACTCCTCCCTCGTGACCCGCGGAACGCCTCCTCCCGACTCCTCCCTCGTGACCCGCGGAACGCCTCCTCCCGACTCCTCCCTCGTGACCCGCGGAACACCTCCTCCCGACTCCTCCCTCGTGACCCGCGGAACACCTCCTCCCGACTCCTCCCTCGTGACCCGTGGAACACCTCCTCCCGACTCCTCCCTCGTGACCCGCGGAACACCTCCTCCCGACTCCTCCCTCGTGACCCCCATCACAATCAACATTAGTCAGCTGACGATGTCCTGACCCCGTTCGATAATGCTGCTGATGTCTACACAGTACAGTCATCCTGGGCGATAAGCGATCGGGAGTAAGATTGCTTCTCCTGCCTGCTATCAGCGACCTTGCGGGCAAAATATTGTTTGCGGGAAGGAGAATCCGTACTGGGATAGATTTCTCTTCATCAGAAAAAAGTTAGCACAATGTTCTGCATCAGCTATTTTCATCGCAGATTTCTACGAATGGCTTTTCCCGTCATTTCATTTCCCTTCCACGTCAACGGGCGCCTCGCTGTGACCATAATGCAACTGTAAAATGAAGAACATGAGATGGCATCGTAAGCTCAAAGAAGCTAAGAAAACTGTTGCCCCGTGCTCAGCTGCAACGCTCAAGATTGTACTTTAAGGACAAATTGGTTTATGTCAGTACTTTTAATTTGCACTCATTGCTGTACGTCACGACTGAATAAACCGAGAAACGCTGGAACAAAAAATGTTGTGATACGTGTGATGACCATGGCATGCGTAGCAAAAAAATGACGAATAAAATGGGAGCCCTTGTTGGCTGATCTGGGCCTGTGAGGTAGTTCATGGCGGGCACCGGTTTGCTGATTTGGACCAGTGAGGCATGGTGAGCTATTGTTTGCTGACTTGGACCTGTGAGTAAGTCCATGGCGAGCAGTCGTTTGCTGATCTCTACCTGTCAGGAGGTCCATGACGAGCTATCCTCCGCTGATCTGGACCTGTGAGTAAGCCCATAGCGAGTTGCTGTTTGCTGATCTGGACCCGTGAGGAAGTTCACAGCAGCTCTGGGATACTTGGCCAATGAAGCGTACCATGCGCTCGCCCGGTGGACCAATTAGCGTCGGGGCGATTTCCATCTGTTTGGTCACACTCCGTGATTTCGCTGCCTGTCCCGTCTGATGCGACCCGTTCACAGTGGTTTACAGGCCAGGATGAGATGAACGGTGCTACTTCCTGACGGCGGGAAGCATCCTCTCCGTTGGAAACCTCATCCCGTTGCATACCGGGAATGAAGCACGCTAGAGCAGTGAGTGGGCTCGAACAAGGCAGCAGCGGAAGTGTTGACCGCTTTCCAACTGGTGGGTAGAATCCCGATGGTCAATACAATGAAAACATCTTTATCTCTCACTCTTCCAAGACAGCGTGTGGGCGTTGACTTACAGACAGCTTATATTACATCTGCTGAGGACTGTATTTAGATGGAAGAGCAAGCATGCATGCTACCGCAGCGGGGACATGCAGCAGAGACAGCACGCCTGTTTATAAAATCATAACTATGTCTATGTATCCGTGGTCAAAACGAATTGAGATCAAATAACTAAATAATCCAAATTTTTTTAGACCTATGATCAAATTTTCAAGACACCCATTGTCATAAACTAGGTGTAGGGTTGTCCTATGTCGGATCAAATGACGCATGTTGATCGCAACTATGGAATTGTTGGTTCCCGCCCTGTTACATGGTTTTAAATGCGTCTCTATGACTGAAGCTCATTTACAAGCCATGGTGTGCGTCATAAGTTGCGATGGCTTAATTGCAAGGGCGGATAACCCCAGCCTTAGGTGATGGCATTCATTTTGCGCCACAACCCAAAGTTTTATAACAAAATCAGTTCTTTTCCTTGGCGCCTGCTGCATTTGGTGACTTAAGCTTGTTGATGGATTCACGACAAAATGGTCTTGCAAGCTCACGGCAGGTAGTATTCAATCATCACGCATTCTCTTGTCACAACAAAATGACACCACACACTCGAAAATTAAACGTGGACGTTAGTTCCAGATCCTGTGCGCATTTATTCATGACTTTTTAAAGTGCAGCTTGCCCGTCAGTCTTGCTTACGTTGCCGTCGGATTCTCCCGAACTCCATACAATGTGCACGAAGGCGAGGGAAGTCGCACCTGATGATCGCTTTCCAGAAACACTCACGCTACGAGGCATTCGGGCAGGTGAATACACGCACATGAATCGTAAAAATTCACATTTTTTATATCAAAATTTGCTTATTTAGTGAAATCAGAGCGCACGATAAGCAATGCTCGTTGCGTGAGCTCTGATCACACCATCGTGAAATTCCGTGCCAGTCGTGGAGTTTTGTGGTGAGCGTTCAACGTACCGTAAAGTTTGGCATTATCCGACCTACGTTAAGCACGGATCACGGATCGCAGGCCATCTTAGTCAGAGGTGGCTCCTAATCTTGCAATGCGTCTCTAGCCCACCCTGCCACGGTGGGTCAACACGGAGACAGGCGTGCTAGCCGATAGAGCTGCCGGTGCGGACATTGCATACCAAACACATATCCACTTTGCATGTCAAAGATTAGAAAGCAATGCATTGGACTTGCCAAGCTTTCACCCCAAAGCCCCTCCGTCTTGCAAACCAGCCTTAAACAGTTTAAGATTATTAATATGAACAAGCAGCATACCAGGTAAGCTGAAATTGCAGACTCCTTAGCAGTGCAACGAGCGTTACATGTTACGTCAGCTTAATGTAGGTAACGAACGTCTCACGGAGGCTGTAACGGCATAAAAGCAGGAGGTGCCAGTTTGAATGCGTTGGTCTCCGAGTTATTGTCCGTGGCTTCTCTTCATCCTATGTGGTTCAGCTTAAATTCGATGGAATCAGGTTGTTTTTGTTTTGCTTTCCGTAGCTTCTCTTCATCCTATGCCGTTCAGCTTAAAGTGGATGGAATCAGTTTCTTTTTGTTTTCCGTAGCTTCTCTTCATCCCATGCGGCTCAGCTTAAAGTCGATGGAATCAGGTTTTTTGTTTTCCTTAGCTTCTCTTCATCCCATGCGGATCAGCTTAAAGTTGATGGAATCAGGACAATCTGGTTTTCCAGATGCCTGTCTCAACGAAGTGTGTTCGTGCCTCTCTGGTGAGCAGCAGAAGACATATTTGATGTATACCTAGTTAACATGCATTAAGTGTCATCCGCGTCACTATAGAACCCATCACTTCCGCTCGCGCCCAGGTGCATTATGTGACGCTGTCACCTACACGTCACCAGGCATGTATCGTATGAAATGGCAGCCCTGCGTCGGTCAGATGTGGATAATTGTGCAGAAATATGGTTTGGCTGTTCCACAGCCCTTCCGGAAATTCCGACATCGCAGGTGCGCATAGGCATGTTATGATGACTGAGCCATGGCTCAATCGTGCGATGGCTCAGCGATTTGCTGTTGCTCTGAGCAAGGGACCTGCCAGATGCAAATAGATGGACCTGTTTATGTCAAAGTTATTACGAACAGTCCCAGTATGTTTGTTAACTATCCGGTGTTCATTTGTAAGTGTGTTATGTTATTTGCTGTATTGGCCATATATCATAGCTCACAGCTCCATGATCTATTCAGAAATGGAGGCCAAGTCATTTAGCAATGAGTTTATAGTTCATAACACCCAGGTCTTCGACAGGCAACTACCTCCCTGGTCGATGATCGTTGTTTAACACAATACCCTATTTATTTTCCGTAACAAAGTGCTGGCCAAACTCATGCATATTGATAGAGGGACGAGTGTTTTGATTTTAGAGGCCCACGAACTGTATCTGATGAGCCTTGGATTCACTCAACACTTACGGTCAAGACGTCGACCAAACGATTGATGACTAGGTGTTGTAAGCGCTGAAGGGATCATGCTGACCCATTTTTTCTCACCAGAAAAAAAGAATTCTAGTGTATTACGGGCGCCGAAACACTACGGGTTACCAGGGGCGTATGCACATAGTGGTCCCGTGGTGTGCCCACCCCCTACCCCAGCCCCTTTCCTTATTAAATGCATCACTTTTATCGATATGTCTGCCTGAGTAAATATTAATTGGTTCGTGGTGGACATATAAAGACAAGTAAATCGAGAACGCGTAATTCTGTTTTACGCCATGAAATGAATGTCGCACTCTGTGGCGCGCTTAACTGGGCTTTCAGCGAAAGCATTTAAGTTGCATCCCCATCCCCGCCCCCATCCACCCCTTACGAAATTCTACTTACGCTGCAGTCGGCCACCGTAGCTTTGCTGCGCCTGTAGCACTGGCTATGTTACCAGGTTATGGTCAGCAGCTGCGATTCCCGATGGAGTACGGCAGCAAGGTAAGGCCTTGACCGAGGCCCACGTGAGGTTGGGAGAGGGCCTGGAGGAGTCCCGAGTGACGTCACTCACTGCGGGGCCGAATGACCTTTGATTGAAGCCTCTGGAACTGGGCGGGGTCACCTGGTGTCACCGACACCCGGTGTACGTGTACAGTACGCCGGCGAACACCTGTGGTGACTGGCGTTGGTCGCCGGCGGCTGGTTGCGAGACCGGTTACAGAGGTCAGGAACAGCTTAGTCCTCACTCCAGTCCAGTCCAGTCTACATGCTACGCTACGAAGCTGACAGTAAAGCGAAGATTGCCCCCAAAATGAAGCAGTTACTGCTAAAGGAAAGTGTGACGGTGAACTGAAACGTGAATTAAGCACGGCTAGACTACCGGTTATCTTGAAATTCTCGTCTAAGCAGCGCGACAGCTTTTCGTTGTGTTCAGATGCAGTCTTTCTGGTGCTGGTCGTATGCCACAGGCTGGTAGGTTGAATAAAGGGGTGTTAGTAATGCTTGACCAGCCAGCCATTCCGGACAACATGATGTTAATGGCACCGATGGGAGTGTGTTACATTAAGGTTTTCAGGAAATTCTCAGGTTGACATGCAGGAAACTAACTCAAAACAATTCCAGTGAAATTCTTCAGCTAGCGTCAACCGACATCGGCTGGACATGCCCGGGTCATTGACTCAGTCCTTCCCTCAGCCTACACACAGCACCCCACTGGCTGCTGTTTACTGTTCACGCCGGGCTCCGGTCCCGCCCCCGCGTCCCAGGGGGTCTGCCTCGCTCCCCCGACACTCGCTGCCGGCACGTCCGGCTCGCGCCCCGGCGTGCCTGCCGCCCCAGTAACCCCGCTGCGACACCGGCTCACACAGCGTCAACGGCCCTGCCGTGGCAGCCGTGGCTACAGCGCCGGCGGCGACGGCAGCGCCGGACCCGCGCGCCGGACCCATCGGCTGGCGCCGGCGCCGCACCGCGGCCGCCGCTCGGAATGTGGACCGTGGCCAACGCGCCGGCGGCGGCGTGAGACAAACAAGCGGGCCACGCGCGGCCGCGGCCGGGCCGGGCCTCGATCACGCCCGAGGAGGCGGCGCGAGGCGCTGGCCGAAGATCGGGTGTGGTCAGCTCATCGCGGTCTCGCGTGGCCGCGGCGTCTTACATGCGCTCAGTGTCGGGCCTCTGGTGGGAAGTGTTTCAGCGGAGTTTCTGCTGCCTGCGTGAATTCAATCGATGAAATCGGCGACAATCGCTCGCCTCGCCGCCGGCACAATTCCGAGGGGGCGGCGTACTGTGTGACGACCGGCCACCGCAGCGATGCCGGCCCTGCCGCCGTCGCTGCGGCAGTGTCATCCTCGGAACGGCGGCCGCTTTCACGCGGCATTGTGGGGAGGGCGGAGCGCAGAAAGCCAGGAGTTACGTGAGAACCCCGGCCGGCGGCGGCTGCCGCGGTCCGGCACGCGGCGCCGCCGCTGCTGCCGCCGCCGACGGCCGACAGCTGATGGCGCTGTCAGGTATGACATCAGGCCGCGTTCCCGTCACCGACCAGCAGCCGGTCCGGCCGAAAGGCGGCCACCGCCCATGGGCGCGCGCGCCAGCACGGGCGCCAGGACACGCGGTCTGCCAGGCCCGGGGGACATGGCTCTCCACCGGGAGAGACCAGTTCAGGGGTACAAAGGCCGGGGGACAGCAGGGAATGAGCGACTTTCAAATATCAGCAAGTTTGAACATCAAGCCTGTGGTGGCGAGCGGCAATGAGCAAGTCAAAAACATCACCCACTCAAGTATGGACTGGATCACCCACTAAAGCACTGTTTTCGAACCGAAGCGAAGCGTTGAGATGCTCGTCGTTTTTCAATGTTCTGCTGACCTGTGTCTCCGTGGTGTTTGCATTACAATAGACGCATTGTCACACAAGTGATGGCACTTCTGCTTGTCGTAAACCATGCATAATGTCGCGGACTGCAATCAACAGATTAAAAAGCGTGTCGCAATTAGACACTTAGAAAGCTCTCAGCAAGGTGATCTCCGGAACGTGTGTCCGCTATGGGCCAATAGACACCGGTGCCTCCGAAGACACGGCGCGAAAGCTGCTGCCAGCGGTTCGCAGTGAGGTGGCCGAGTTTGGTCATTGTTTGATATATGAATGTTTGCTCGCAAGCGTTTTCGGGGGTCAGATGAGTCTACCTCAGGTGAAGAGTAAGTGTGGCTGCGTCGTTCCATACTTGCGATATGCCCACGCCGTCTCCAAATTCTGTGCACTTTTATAGTGTTTCGTCATATGTGTGTCCGATGCAATGCAACGCATCAAGATAGCTTTGAAAGGATGCGTGCCATGTGGCATATACGCAACAAGAAGTAAACCAAGAATTTACACTCAAGAGCATGAATTTCGCCGCTAATTACATTTACGGGCGTGCCTAGTCCCGCGGGCTCCAGCGTAGCCGCGAGACATAAATGAGAAGAGGTCACCTGCCATGGTGACTGCAACGCTCCACATAAGGTAGTGAGAACTAAACGCATCACACAAACGTATCAACAGGCTCTGGTGGTGGATACCGCGAACGCGCATCGCCGCTTTAATGCTGAAGCAAGTCTGGGGAGCATTGGCCGCGCCGCCTGAGGTGTTCAACGTTGGCGTCAGGATCGCGGGTGACGACGCATGCAAGAAATGCGGCAGCCAGAGCCGCATCTCGCCGTTCCCTCTCGCTGCCCCGTGATCAGAGGGGAGTTTTTTCGACGACTGAAAGTGTTTGTGGTGCCGCCTCGTAAACCGCGTGCGAGTGCATGGTGTCCGTGACGAGCTCGTGCTGTAAGAAGTGGCACGTATTTCCGGAGATGGCACTCCTGGATCGTGACTGAAGGTTGTTCGAGGGGTGACGAGAGAGTTGTGTTCCCACACTGGTACCAAGCAACAAACAGCAGTTGTATTTGTCACGTACCCCCCCCCCCCCCCCCCTCTCTTCACCTGTTTTACAGCATCTGGGTCCGAGTGACTGGTGATGTGATTGGCCCAAAACGCGCCCTGATACGTGGCTCGGGAAAGCTGGAAATCCCCCCGTGCTTTTGATGTTATGAAGGTTTTGTCACGTCTTTACAGAAAAGCTTTGACGTTCTCTTGTAAGGAAGGGGTTTCCAGTGGAACAAATAATTGAGTAACGTAACTACTAGAAGAGTGAGCTAAAACATATCCGTCCTTGTTTTGAAACTAAGACAAAAAACACGATGCTTGAAATCAACAGCACAGAACAGAACATTCTTAGAAACACTAAGTAACGGAAAATAGATTAGACCAAGAAAGAAACATTTAGTATGCACGAGCTAATGCTGTGTTTGTTTATCAATGCTGATATGTATTGGTGAAATCAAAGTTAGCTTCTCTCAGTCAGTTTATCTCAAGGAGTTAATACAATAGATTTAATTCTTAACAGACATGCGTTGGCGGCGGGAACTTCGATCCAATAAAACGCGTAAATGCTGGTCCCAAAGCGGTTGACAACGTTTCGCAATTAACCAATAAAGCGCAGCTGTGCAGTTACCCACGAAAACAGCGATGCAGCAGTGCGAGAAATCGCGGATGTGCCAGCTTCTGGGAGAGCTTAGCCTCAGTGGTCTGCAAGACTCAGGTGAGGCGGGACAGGAGCGACTGGTACCACAGCGCTCAGTAAATCCTCCATTGCCAACTGGTAGGCGCCGTTATTGCCGCAGTGTCCCTCAGGTCACTCCGTGTCAGGGGAAGGCACCGCTATTGTCGCAAGTTCCTTCGGTCCACTCTGTCTCATCGCGTAGGCTCGCATATCCCCATCACAGGTCACACTGTGCAGGCGCGATCAGCATCGCAGCGTCCTGCAGGTCACACCTCGCAGCGGGAAGTCCGCACGCTCTGCACCGTCTATCGGGGTACGTCACGCACGGGCGGTCATCTCCACAGCGTCCACGCGCCGCAGTGTACGTTCTGTGGGCGCGTCCAGCCCGCACGCTGCCACAGGTCACGCTGCGCGCCAGGGCCGACCTTCGTGGCTCCGGTCGCCAATCTGGCGGCGCCGGGCCGTATTGAGGTCAGCGGTCCGGCCCGGCCCGGCCAGGTTTCTCCTCGCCCGGCGACGGACTGAGAGCGGACGGCCCACAATGGCCCCGGCGGCCGTGAGCCGGCTCCCCAATACAGAGCAGCTGCCCGGCCGCCAGCCAGCTGAACTGTGTGCCCCGTGCTAACGCGCTATTGATTATGCGGGCTTGCACTGGCCGCGATGCGCTGTAGTCTGTGGTCTCTTGCGCGTTACCAGACACGGTTGGGGAAGATGAGAAACATCTGGTCTGGTAAAGCTCTCCGAACAAGCATTACCCATGATAAAATGCTAAAACGTAGTAATTTCAATGAAGTTAGCAAGGTCGCCTTCACACCTGCGCTTTGGCATATTGGCGTGGTCATATTCATGTTTTGGGCAGAAAACTTAGCATGCAACCCAGTCACGACACATTGCAGTGGTTTTGCTAAACCAGTTAACTTTCTCAGCGCGCGCTGCATGGACAAATGTACCCCAAAACCGGAACGGAAGACTGGACCCCACCCGGAAACTCTACGAAGCCGGACCTCTGACCTGCTTTATGCTCAAACGTTAGAGGTTAGCACGTCAGCAACTCCGGGGGAGGAGGAGAGCTGTTCCCGTGTGTTTCAGCGCGGCAGAGCGCCGTCCCGCTCGCGAACACCCGAAGCCATGGCGGTCCCTCTGACAGCATGACCGGTGGCACGCAGGGCAGCACTCACCGGAAGCCAGTAGCAGTGCGAGACAGAGCAGCAGCGTCTGCGGTGGTCGCCTCCGCCGGCCGCGTCCCGGCCCTCCGCCTTCCATGGCTGTCCTGGGTGTCGGCCCTGCCCGTCCGTCTCTCCACTGCACGGCACTGTCGGCGGCCGTAGCGTCTCGTCGCGCGTCACGAGGCGCCGTGCGCGTCCATGGCCGCCGCGCGCCGCGCACCGCTCCACCCGCCGCCAAACTGGAACAGGAACTCCGGCGTTGTCGCAAAGGCGCGCGCCTTTCTCCCGGAGCCGCACCGCGCCGCGGCCCGCCCCCGACGTGACGTCACCGCCGCCAGGGCGTGACGTCCACACCGGCAGACGCCAGGCCGGCTGGAGTAGGTGGTGGGGATGATCAGCTAGACCTTTGCTAGTGCTCAGTGTATTGCCTTGGATCGAAAGTTTAGTGTTTGTTCATACCAAAGAGCATCTTTGCACGCCTAATTTCTGCTTTTGTCTCTCTTTGAAATCCGCCCAAGTTACTATAAACGAAGAATCGGCTCCAACTTCAGTAAAAAATAAATAAACAGATTGATTTGACACCAGCGTTATACGTTCCTGAGCGTGCAATGGATTCCTCCTTCTGGCAGTCATAGGGTGTATGCCTGCAACGCTGCATGTTTTTTTTCTGATGTGAGCCGAGATCGCTAGTAAATTCAGGGATAGTTTGTTGAGAATACCCGTTGCATCATTTGTTCTTTATGCATATAGGGGCGGCCCAGCAGGGGGGGGGGGGGGCAGAGGGGACAGTTGCCTGAGAGTGAGTAGTATGAGTAGCAGTCCGACCAGTGTACGCTTTTACCCCACCCCCTCGAAAGGAGACCCCCTTTCCCATACTCAAGGCGTTGTAGCTATCCGTAGAGCACCACAAAGCAGATTAAGGAGGCCCCATAAACTGATCTAGAGAGCAATGAATCGGTCTCAAAAGGCTCTTTGCTACATCAAGAGAACCATTTTCTGAATCATGAGGTAACCTTTATGAATAAATTAGGCAATGCTCTAGACCAGGGGCCCCAACGTTGTGCTAAGGAGGCCCCATTGTTGACTCGAGGAGTCGTTAAAACTAGAAGGCCCAGTTCTGTGTTATGAGGCACCCTCTATATTGTGTTAGGAGGCACCCTTCCTTGCGTGTTTTCCATGACCAATGGCCATGCGTGCTTCATCCTGCACCCCTGCAGCTTTAATATACAAATTTCGTAAAGCCCTATGGATTCAACCCTGATGCCGATTTCATCCGCGCAGTTTGTGAAGATAAGGACTGTTTCTTACGCCGTAGACAGATCCGTCGCCTGACGTCGCATTCCCGGTCTGCTCATATATATATATATATATATATATATATATATATATATATATATATATATATATATATATATATATATATATATATAGTCCTGGTCTGCGTACTGCCCTCTGGGGCTCGAGTGGACATGCGTTGCATGTCAACTGATCCTGAGTGAATGGGCGAATGAATGGATTTTGATTATGACTAAGAGCCCAGTATACTTGGTGTGCTTATTTGAATCCCAGCACACAGCTTCTCGTTATCACGTTTGTAAATGTCTAACGATGGTTCATCGATTACACCTCTCCTGTCTGCCTGAATGTTTCAAAAGATGAAACAGACATTTTCGCCTTAGGTAAGCCCCATCACGAGACAAGGCAGCTGCCTTGGATGACCATTTGTGCTCAAGCTGGTATGTATAATAAGTCACACTTTATCATGACGTCACCTGATTTTCACGTGCGCCCAACGCACATGAAAATGACGAGTAAACAGGTCATCAGGTACCTTCCAATTTATTCTTAAAATATGACAGCGAAATCAGTCATTCTGATAAAGGCTTCCAGCGGCCATAAACTTGTATTGACAGTTTTTGGTATAACGTCTTCTTCCGCTATGTAATACATCGGTATCTAGGCGGCATAATGCGCGATGGACTTATTTGCATACCATATTTAATCTTCGTATTTATGCACGAATTTCTACGTTATGTGGCTAACTTTCACGTTGATGTATGCCTCTTTTTAAATGATTTCAAAACTAATTTGATCTTCCAAATACTCTAATCTCGTCGCTGAATGGTCCATGTAAACTGTCAAACATTTTATAGTCTAATACCGCGGTGTTTTAAGACGCATGAGAGCATGAGAGACGCGCGCAAGTCCAGAATTAGACCATTTTTGAAAAGCGTGGAAAAGAGGCAAAGGCGCGATTTAAACCCGTCATGCAGTTTCTTAAACGGCCTAAATGTGAGCAAAAAGTTGGCTGAACATGATTAAAGGCTGTTTTGTAAGGATATGATATTGATTTCCAATAAATAATCAATCCCATCAACTATCATGATGAATGCAAAAGTTCTTAAGGACAACTGTTTATGGTGAGTTGAATAAATTGTACAGTTGTTGCGCAACCGCTACAAAAGCCTATGTACCAGTCTACAGACTGTGTCTTTGGAGGAGTGTGAGCATAGTTCTCCTGGGCGTTAGTCTTGCGGCGCGTCACAAGTCTGCTGGGGTTACTGTCTCACTGTCTCCGGACGGAGTTCGAGTCATTTTGTGGCGCGTCACTGGGTCTGCTGGGGCTACTGTCTCATTGTCTCCGGACGGAGTTCGAGTCACGGGGGGCGAAATTGCGAAAAAAATACAGGGATTTAGCGCAAACAAAGCAATGGTCTAGATGAATTTTTGCCGGGTGCTTGAAATAAGCCCCAAAGCACTCGCTTGTAATTCTTAGCGCGTGTTTCATACGCACATTTATGCGTGACTTGTCCCGGACACAGTCATTGATGTTGCGCTGGCTCTCATTATCAAGAACTATGTCAGCAAGAACGCATCAAAAGGCTTTATCGTCTTATTTCCCTCGCCAACGATCTGAGCAGTGCTCGGGCCAATTCCACTTCAGAGAGTTCATATATATATGGCTACTCGTGACAGCCAAGTTGGCCTCAAGCAAGGGTATAGAAATGATCAATATGAATTTAGCTCTTAAAAGAGCTTATATATTCATATTGCGCTTTTGTTGGTGCCACTTCAGCTGTTTTCTCGACGCCAGTATCGTTTGACGGAGTACACCATAATTTCTTTTTTGGAAAGTTTGAAGGACCCTATGTTGCTGACTACGTCAGGTGTGTTTTGATGTATTGATATGCTAACTTGGCAGCGGCTGTAACACGGACATATACCTTCTACCAAAAGTTCCCCGTCACCACTGGATCCGCTCAAGGTGGAGTTCTGTGGCCCTACTTATTCAAAGCGTACATGGATGGCCCGAGCGCATTTTCCAGTGATATTTGCAATGGCTTTTGTATTGATAGGAGGCTGAGCAACCACTTCATGTGTACATACAAGCTTGCTAGTTATCCCCATCTGATTCTCGCCTCAGGAAGATACTGAGAGTTTGCAAAAAAACGGAGTTGTTGGCAATATATAATGTATAGCCACAGGAAAGTGAACATGTAATGTTAAGATCTGCTAATCCGAGAAGTCTCACCCCACCCAAGTTTGTCTTGAATTGTAAAAGAACAGGGAAAGTTTTGAGCACCAAATATATTGGACATTACATATGTGGTGACCTTGTGGATGATGCTTGTATACGTTAAAAGCATCAACTTTCTTTTTGACGTTTTTTCTCATGAAGAAAATTCTACTTACAAACGTAAAAGACGTGAATTACTCAGGCTTTCTGCGAACTCTTGCACTGTGCACAGCTGCAGTGGTCATGCCACTCATGTACTGTGCACAGGTGCGGTGGTCATGCCACTCTTGTTCTGTGCGCAGCTGTGGTGGCCATGCCACTCATGTACTGTGCGCAGCTGCGGTGGTCATGCCACTCTTAAACTGTGCGCAGCTGCGGTGGCCATGCCACAAATATTTCATGGCCAAAGTACGTGCTGCATACCGTGCGCTACCTGAACCTTTGTAAGGTTTTTCAAAGTTTGAAAGCCACAGTGCAATTTGTGCGCATTTAAATATGTTGCGCTGCGCAGCTTTGATTAGAAAACCAGAGTACTGATTTTTGTAGGCTTAAAGCAACCAGAAATCAGATAGGTTATGTACATGGTTATAGGTATATGATAGGTTATGTATGATAGGTATAGACACTTCCAGTGTGTTCTGCTCGTTTAGACTTGATACAAACAAGAAAGGCCTTCAGCCTCTGGTATTTCGGCATTATGAGTTCAGAGTCCTCATGCTGAGTTATCGGCTTTTCATCTTGCTCATTCCTCGCCGCAAAATACGCGTTACTGGTAACAGCCTGTAGAATGTTGCCATTTCTTGTTCGCAAAGGAATAAGGTCTAGTGGTATTTTCAGTTATTGCATGTGGATTTCCCGATCGTTGATCATTACAGCTCATAGTAAAGTAGATTAAATATTATAGAATAAAAATGGGCTCAAGGAAAGAAAGAAGAAAAAATTGTATTACACTTGGAATAAAGACGTCTCTCTAATTCATTTGCCTCAAAAATGGCGTACAATTGCAGCCTTTAATCGGGCACAAGGAGCTTTTTATGCAAAACATAAGCTCATTAATCATGATTTTGATCATTTGTACCTGCCACATAACCAAGGTTTGCTCTATAACGTCGCATAGCCAAAGCGTCCTGGCGCACTGAATGTTGATAACTCAGCGTAGGAACGTTTAGCTCATAATGTGCCCAACTAGAATGAGAGAAATAGGAAGCGCCGGCTTTCTAAATTGTGCATGAGGAATGTGTGTGTGAGGAGATCTGAATGTTAGTGCTTGGTTATATGGACCAAATTTGGTATCTACAAATGTGACCGAGCCTGTGAGTTCGTAATAAAGACGTCTATCAATTTATCTTTTTTAAAAGGCTATTTTTGGTAATGTTTGATTTAACGCTCTGTATGACAGAAAGGCCAACGAATTCGGGTGGGGTACCGGTAGTGTAGTGGTTAGGCATCGCGCCTTGCAAATCGCAGATACGGGTTTGATTCCCAATGCCGCCCGCCCCTTATGCGAGAGGAGATGTGGGCGAAGTCATAGTTTAGCATTAGTTACTGATTGAGTCGTGAATCCCAAATGTTGGCTCAACGTCGTCTTTTCAACTAGCATGACTTTACCGAAAATAGCACTTGACCTCGATCGCACCGGGGAAGGTAGGTGGTAATACCCCACTAGCTGTAACCAGCTAGACGGTGCAGCGCCGCATGAGCAAGGCGATATCAGTCGAGGAAACTATCAGCTGTCATTATGTAGATGACGCCAAAAGTAGGTAAGCCAGTGGATCCCGGCTCAGATGGCAATGGGAACAAGCAGAGCGTCGGAAAGTGCCTGGCGTTAGGAGATGATCGGTGGAGGTCTATTGATGTAGTATTGATGTGGTCTCTATATAGTGATGTGGTATATATTGATGTAGTATCTATTGATGGAGGTCCATTGATGTAGTATCTATTGATGGAGGTCCATTGATGTAGTATCTATTGATGGAGGTCCATTGATGTAGTATCTATTGATGGAGGTCCATTGATGCAGTATTTGCGCACTGCGTTGCATTAGTTACTATAGGTATGTAACTTATAAACTTATGAACGAAATGAGGTCGGTCGGCTCTAGTACTCTAAACAATATCGATTAACTCTAACAACATACGGTTTACAGAACTGCGGTCAAAGCTTCGTGAAAATAAAAATATTTTGGGTAAGTACCGGTAGAATTAAACAGGTCTTTAGCTTTCATGGACCACACTCTCTATTTTGATCAAGTCGTCTCGTATTCAAGATGGATTTCGGAGAAGGTGAGAGCTGCTTGTTTCCAGCCGATTACTGGTGCACCTTTGGGGCGAACGGTACTGAGACCCATCCGTGAGTTGTCGACATTTTCGCCGACACCGTACGTTGGTTTCCTGTTCGCTTGCTCTGGCTGCTAAGATCTGCCAGCAATCTTGAAAAACGCTCCAAGACGAGGGTACTCACGGCCTGTACAGGAGAGCACGTAACTGACTGCAAGCGTCATCGGGCACGTTTACTACCACTATCATCTGTTTTCCCGTCCGTCAGGATCTGTGCGTTTCGTGACGTTACGACACCTTGTCTCAAGGTCCAGGCCAGGGATCAACGCATGTTCTTCCACACTTCCGAAATTTGAAAACGTTGCCTTTCCATGTGTTTGAAGCCAAATCGTTATAACCTTGTCATGCTGTAGGGACAAACCCACCGGATCCAATAGTTTGCATGCAACTGTGCAACAACTCACACAGCACAACTTATACAGAGCAGCGTTTCTCCTAGATGGTAGCTGCGTAGAGATGCAATCAATAGCAGGGCTGTAATCAGTAGTAGAGCTGTGATCAGTAGAAGAGCCGTGATCAGTAGTAGAGCTGCGATCAACAGTAGAGCTGTGATCAGAAGTAGAGCTGTGATCAGAAGGATCAAAGACATTATCTTCCAGAAAGCCTTACGGACGGGTCTCAATTTGAAGACATACCTGTAGTGCAAGTAAAACCCACTCAGCATACAACCTCACTCGCAGCGACACCTCTAAAAATAGTGCAATGCCTTGCATAACTACAATAAGTAGACTTTTGTTTCTTTCCAAAACCACGAACGAACAATCCCTCATGATATCGGTACCCGCATCGATTTGATAATCGACGAGAATTTCCACACCGACCGGCTGCCGCTTGGCAACGGCTGCAGACGCCTTTTTCTGTGGCATTCGCCTGCAGCGGACGCTCACCGTCACACCTGAGCTGCTGCAGCTACCGTGAAAGATGGATGATGTTGCGTTGACCATCCTCTTGAATGGTCCACCCTTCAGTGCATCCGTCCACCGGCTCGTGTTCAGCTTGGAGGCCTGTGAGATGGCCAATGATCCACCATGCTCGACAGTCTGGTTTCACGTAGCACGAAATGGCAGGTAACGCTCCTAGGAATGGCACGTCTGTACTTTGCAATGTTTCTGGTACAGATTTATTCATGCCGAGAATGTCGCATGCTTGTGGGCCGCTGTCACCATCTCAGCGTGCAGCTGCTTCTGTCTAGATTTCTCCTTTTCACTACTTCAGGCCATTTTGCTTCTTTGGAGATTATTTACCCGCTTTCCTCGTTTTTAAGTCATTGTCAGCTGTCGCCATGATTTGCTTTGGGCAGTCGTTTTTGTTGGCATAGAAATGTAAGCTTCTTGTGAAGCCTTTGACAGCTGTTGGCTCATCTGAACTGTCATCTAGCCTCCTGACGTTTGTGGAAATATAGCAGGCTTCTCGTCAAATATTTGCATAACATCTCCTAGATATTTCAATGCCTTTCTATACGTGCTTGATAATCCTTGCGTGAGTGTTTTACATTGAATATCGTTTGCTTTCGCTGCAGGATTTTCGGCTGCTCTGGTTGAATCCGTGTTACTTTTGAAGTCTTCCTTGCCAGGTTCACTTTCATCTACGAAATTTGGACGTAAAATTTGAAAATGATTTGATTCGGCTTGAACGTCCACTTTTCACATTAATTTGCAATTGATATATTGATGATGTCACTCAACCAGTACTGAAATATTCATATTTTGGCATATTCGAGTTGGCTTATTTTGAACATAAGTTAAAATGCATGCCAAACATTGCCACGCTATACGCTGCCCAGGTGTAAGTGCATATATGTTTGCTATTTCCCGGTAAAGCATCGAATGGCCCTTCCATGTTTGGGGTGCACTTGCACTTTGTTTGCATACACCCGCGAATATTTACGTTTTAGGTGTTTGAATTGGAGGCATGAAGGGCTTGGACAAATTGTTTCACGACAATAGCATGGCCATTGTAATTAAGCCTTTCATGTCACAGTGGGGTGCCGGTAGTGCAGTGGTTAACGCGTCTGCGTTAACCACTGCGCGTCTGGGAAACCAGAGGTACGGGTTCGATTCCTCGTGGTGCCCGCCCTTCCTGCCGGGCTGAGAGGCAGGCGACGCCATATAGCCTCAGTGGCTGAGTGCGTCGTAAAACCCCAATGACACACACACACATTACATGTGACAGCTTTGTTCATACTAAAGGCAAGATTCAAACTGTTGTTCTGTTAGCGCTTACACATTAACTTGTGCTTGAGCATGACTTTCAAGACAAAGTGATTAGCTTCCGTTAGGAAGGAGCTCAGGCCACGAAGATCTGTTTGATCCCTTGTCAAGCGATCTGAACCATTCTGGAATAAAGCCATGTCACCTCTCTAACTCATTGGCTTTCGTCTTAAACGCAAGCCAATGCATGACTGCATGCGTTTTGGTGTGATGTGGTCCTTTGTTCCTTATTTATTTCCATGAGTCTGCTGACGTACACGCCCGCTTTCAAATGGCAGAAGGCGTCACAGCTTTTGCATTTTTCACTTTATGCAAAACAAAGCAAATCTGCTAAATCATGTATGGAAACAACTGTGTAGATACCACTGCGTCAGACAGTGGTCTTATCCACGTCCTTTACCAGTGTTAATACGATGAAAGCTCTTCTTTGTCACACAGAGACATAAACTTGATGGGCGATGACGCAGTCTCTGGCGCGAACAGATAATAAAGCTGTTACTTCGCTCCGCCGTTGAAATTTTGGTATCTTGTCTCAAACGGCGTTCTTTGGAACGCTCGGTTGACATGTCCCTTGACTCGTGGTATGTACGTCGTTGCGTTGATTATGTGCGATAAGAATGCAATGTGTCTGGCTGTTTGGTGAAATCGGGAACGACTGCAAAGTGAACCAAACTAGCATTTATGTGATTTAGCACGAATGTCAATGTCTAACAGACTCTTTTTAGCGCTTGCACACCAGGCAGTCGCACCGGCGTTTTATTGACATTTTGATTGGAACATCTAGAATATCTAGATTTCTCGGAAAAGTTATGACCGGCAGGTGGCTTGAGTCAAAAGGTCGTTACTTACCTTTGGTATGTCTGAAATGCCTTACATGTATGAAGTGGCATGTAGTTGATCACATTTGTTCTCGTCGCATTTTTCAGGATCAACGTCTTTACATTTACGTCCAAGACCGTAGGTCGAAGCTGAAAAGGCGTACATGTTTGTAGCTCAGTTGTACGGACACTATCAAACAGATAACATCTCTGGTGCATTGCCATCAATAATCGTTTAAATATCTTTCTTTAGCCAGAGAATGAGGTTGAACAACCTTTGTTTCTGGACAACTCATTTTCGACTTAAGTACAAAGTTAAGAAAAGTAAAAATGGTACGTTAAAGCTGTTTTGGTTCCGGCTAAGTGCTGCATGATTTTCCATGTACGTCGCTTGGTGGAGTGGATAATAACATCTGTCAGTTGCATATGAACGTTAATGACGCACAGGACATTTTGTTAGCACTTGGTTTGTTACATTTGCCGTTGGTTTGTCATGCGGGTAACCTATGTAGTTTAAGTACGCCATGGGTCCCGAGGGCCTGTTTTTTAAGAACAGACCAATTCAAACACACACCTTGTCATACCTTCGCACTGGCTTCTGGTGCCGACATCGGGTGAGCCGTTGACCTCCGGTAAGTACACTGACCTGCACCCCATGACCCGCTTTGTGGTCAGCCCTGCTCACGGCTCCGCGTGCCGGCCGCTGACGCCAAGCGTGTCCGTCGTTGTGCAACATCCGCCGCTGCCCGGCGGGCGACGGCGGGCGACGGCGGGCGACCGGTCCTGCTCGGCGCTGCACGCTCGCCGCTTATCTGGCATTGTTCTCGGTGACGGGCCCAGGCTCGGCCGACCGGTAATGATCCTGTTTGTTGCGTTTCGCTAGCGACCGCTCGATAACTATGGCCAGCCGGGCTGGAAACGGCCGGTCCGGGGCCCGTGAATAATGAACTCCGGCACAATGAGGGGTGCTTGTCACCCCGGGTGGCGGTGGGTTTTAATGGAGGCTTGTCGTGCGTGCACTCGATCTTTTACCCGGTCTTTATCAAAATTGGTGAGTCATGCCTTGCATTTAAATTGTAGGCATGGCGTTCATTGTCTTGACCTTCCCCCTCGATGACATGCTTCGTGTAATGAGAAAGGATGGTAGCGTAAACTACATGATGTGGCTGAAGGCGAATTCTTGGAATGTGTGAGATGATTAACCCATTTTCACATTCGATGTTTGAAACAAAGCCCTTAATTATGCCGTAAACTGGGCGCAACTGTATCGGTACAAAGCCATGTATATTCATAAAAAACCGAACATTCTTTCTGCTGTTCTGAAATGTCCCAAACCAGATTACTTATAACATATGACAATCGAAATCCAGGTTTAAGCAGACAGTTGTACCTGTCAGTTGGCTTTCTGATTGCTACTCATGTCTCCTGCGTCCGTCGGGCCAGTGCGCAACTGATCCCAATCTTTGTGAAGATGCAACGTTTGCGCTGTATTGCCAATCAGGTCAACGACACGGTCTCAAACGATAGGCCTCTCCTTCAAATGAGCTGCATAAATCAGGAATCTGCGGCTCCGTTCCATCGCGAAGCGGCGTGATAATGTCGAAACGAAGATTGTCTTGTCCCAATTCAGAGGATGGATGCTAAAAACGTGCCGCCGATGCACTAGCAGGAGCTCTCTTTGCGCCGGTGGCCGGAAACGGACACCACAGCACTATTCGGGGCGGTTTTATCGCTCCGTGGCGCAACGCCACTACCGCCAGCCAACGCCTCGAGGGAGAGGGCCGCTGTCAGACCGCTTCCGGTCAGAGCTTTGTCGACCAGGGCTGGGCGCATTCGCTTTGTGTTGCACAACACAGTGGTGGATAGGAGATGATGACAGTGAGACGCTAGTTACGCCACAGAGATTGGGCTCAACTGTCAGTTCTTATCTATCGCTTTCTATCGACGATGTGGCCTAAGTGAAGTCGCATTATGCGTTACGGAGAACTATCTCTCTTCCTGATCCAGTTCACAGAATCGTCGAGTAGAGAAGTCTTGCTAACGATGTGCTCTTTGGGTACCTTTAAATCACTATTATTGTTCATGGCCACGTCCCCGACTCACTTTTACGTTTCAGATTCCACTCTCAGAATCCCGCCATGTTTTGGATGTGGATGGAGGTGGATGGCGTTATGGATGCATAGGAATCATTTCTTTATGGTCGCAAGCCATTGTTAATATGACGAACAGCTTTCACTTCTCAGTAACAAAAAGGTCCATAGTTTGCGCATACCTGCGCATAAAACTATTGTGAATTATGTCAAAATATCGTTTATACGCTTCTAGGGAATTGAACACCATCCCCAGATATCAACAATATCGACACACCATAGTGCTACATGTGCCAACAGGCTGTGTGGATGGCACATTGGTGCCAGTCAGGGTACCGCACGCCTCAAGGAGATGTGCATGTGCCGCAAGGACTTCACGGTCCTTAACGTCATGATAGTGGCGCTGCAAGACGAAGTCTTGGGGCCATTTGTGTGCGCTGTTCTGGCAGAATCCGCGATGGCCCGCGTCTCGCGAACATCTGGCCTTTCGGAATAGTGTCTGCTGACCAACACAAACAAAAGCACATATGGCGCATGGTTTGTAACATTGCGTTATTTACGTAGCTATCACTGAAAGATACGCGAGAGGAGAAATCGGATGAACAATGGTTTTAATAACCAAGTGGATTGAAATGATCCATTTTATCAACAGCCTTGCAACTACCTGCAATGTCAGCTGACTGCGTCCAGCATTACGACACGTTGATCTTTGACGCCAAATGCTTTCGTTGGACAGGCATTGCATGACGGTATGGTAAGGTCTGGACTCCCGGCAAACACGGAATATGTGACTTCTAATCCCTCAAATGCGAATTAAGAATTGTGTTGCTTGAAATAAAGTTTTGCAGCAGTGTGCGAATTAATAATAGTGTTTGGCTATCACGCGCTGATTTAAAGTTTATTATGCGCATTATTTCTAGATGCATTGTCTCCGTCTTTAGGTTTAAACGAGCGCACCCACGCAGCGCGTTCTGGTTGCTACCCGCTTTTGAGATTTTGAAGCGCCGCTTCCCTGTCTTGTCGCTGGGTATGCGGCATACTAAGGTCGCCACGCCCTTGGCGGTGGCACGGTGTGTGTTGTGGTACCTTGAGCATATTGTACAGAGGATTTGGTGACTTCCTGTCCTTACTGGCATGCAGTCTTGTGCATTTTTCAGTCGTGCAGTCTTGCAGTCTTGCAGTCTTGCAGTCTTACTGGCATGCAATCTTGTGCATTTTTCAGCCAAATGTTATCAGTTGCGCAACAATGTCTTTCAGTCGGGTAAAACTGGCTATTTGTTATTAATGCCTTAGCAACGTATACCGGTCAACACCCAAAAAAAGTACATGGTCGTTACTACGGCTCCTGTCGCTACACCTCAGACGGCTCCTGTTGCTACACTTCAGACGGCTCCTGTCGCTACACCTCAGATGGCTCCTGTCGCTACACCTCAGACGGCTCCTGTCGCTACAACCTCAGACGGCTCCTGTCGCTACACCTCAGACGGCTCCTGTCGCTACACCTCAGACGGCTCCTGTCGCTACACCTCAGACGGCTCCTGTCGCTACACACCTCAGACGGCTCCTGTTGCGATACCTCAGACGGCTCCTGTCGCGATACCTCAGGCAACTCCTGTCGCTATACCTGAGGCAGCTCCTGTCGCTACAGCACAGACGCCTGCTGCCTCTCCTCTGCGCTCTGTATGTATGTCGCAAGTTAGGTTGTCGGATGTATGTGAAGCTTCGCGGACGGAAATGGCGCTGGAAGCATAACAAAACAGAAGCGCACCACCATTGACAATCGTGTCTGATTAGTGTCTGTGTCATCCTGCAGATCTTTGCACTTTGCAAGACAAAGCTAATTTAAGGTACCAAATGACTGCAATGGAGAATGTCAAAGAAGTTTGCTTCGGGTCGCACCCCGGAGTCACTTGTCTTTGAAGGTCATATTGAAATATGCAAGGTCTTAAAATCTGAACGCTCGGCCGATTTGTTAAGGCAAACGCCACTCTTCTTTTGCAAGGTATGGTTCATTTACGTTCCACATGTTAAGAAGGCGCATAATGGGAGTGAATTTTTAGAAACCTTGCATCGACATGTCCTTCTCGTCCGCACTATTGGACTGCCAGAGCCCTCTTCCAGACATTAACTGACGAAGATGGCGCTACCAAAGTACTCAGGCCACGGTAAAGGTGGCGCTAGCGAAGAGCCCTTCACCCTGCGCGAGAATCGCCGGCAGGCCCGCGATTTCACGCACCGCGAACTTCATGACCGCTCGGTAGCTTTAGAGAGGGGGGGGGGGGGGGGGTGCGCGTCCGGGTGGTAGCGTGGTTACGCGCCTGCTGGCAACGCCTGGTGCACCTGTGACCAGCGTATGTCGCAACACAAAGGCACAAACATCACAGTGGAGCGGGGACGCGGTGCTGACAAAAGGGGAGGAGCCGCATGCGCCGACTCGGCTACGTCTGCGGCGGCCGGCCACCGACGCCCCGGGTACGCGTGGTGGACGGGTCAGCAGTGGTGCCACCGCACCAGAGTTGACGGTCGCCTGGCGCGCCCGTGTCAGTACCAGCCAATCAGAACACTGGTACCAAAAAGTCGTAACAGTAGAGTCGTATAAGGGCGGTAGGCAACAGGTTTGTTTCTTGAGGATGAGCACGATTCGAAATCTTGAGTACCGGTACATAACCGTTATTTAGCATTGCAATGTTTAGTCAGTACCTCCCGCTGTACTGAAGGTCTTTAACCCAACATAAGAACTTCATCAACTCACCATGCTGTCACTTTTAAAAGCTTAAAGCTGCGTGATCTGAACTTTTTGGCAGTTTTTTCGCGGGGACAAAATTTGAGCTCTATGTCTTTCAGTGCTGTGCTGCTTCGGGCGTAGCTAGGCAGAGCATTGTATCTGATTTTATCCCGCTGATCAAATCTAAGCTTCCCGCTAGGCGTAAAAGTCGAGCATAAATGTTTAAAAATGGCGTTATGCACGAGTCTTGATTTTGAAAGAGCGAATAGTCCTACTTTGCTGGGGCTCACGTTAACAGTTTATTTTTTCATGGACCGTTTGAAAAACGCGCTGGATTTTTTCGATTAAACGCTTTTAGTTGCCTTCGATATGCGTTAACGATCTATAAGTCTCGTGGCGATGTTAAAGAGACTCAGTCGTTCGTAATGAAGGCTGAATGGCCACTGCAAGCGGGCGGCAAAACCGGTGCAGGTAAGGAATTGCTTGTTACGTACATCTTGCAAGAATAACCACCAAGTCAATTCAGAGTTAATTCCTATTTTTGACGTCGTATTTCGACGAGCGACTTCCAAGAAACATTGGAGCACGTATCTTAGTTCGCCGCTAGGGGTATTTGCGATACGCAGTTGAGCTCGGTCATATATTGCTAACAGTGCAAACCACAGCATGCGTAGAGGCCCGCTTGGACTGGCATAATCCGAAGCTTAGCAGCATTATGGCAGTTTGACATGGCAGTTGATGCCTGAGCTGACACTTCAAATGTACGGTTGAAAATGTCAACCTGAAAAGTGTCACGATAAATGCAATGTCCTTGCATCATATGCTGTCAGCTTAAGGTATAAAAAACGGATGCTTGTTTCCGTAATGCAAACTCCTTAAAAAGAACAGATATAACATCTCTATGCCTCACTAATTAGCCTAGCCTTTCAACCGATAGTCATCAGTTGTAACCCTGATAGTCCACGCTGTGCAATCATGGAAAACCATGATCAGATCATGTCATGTAACCACGGGCATTCACAATGGGAATCAGATGGAATGGTGATGTTCAGGTAGGCGATACTGCCTAAACTTTGTGGCCACTGCATGAAGCCTAAGATGGATGCCCCTCTTTGCCAACATTTTCGCTTCAATTTTGATAACATGACGGTCTAGGGTTTATTTGCTTCATCTTGCTTGCTACAATCGCTGTTTATTTACACACTCAGCGTTAATGCCTTGATCAAGCGATGCAGACTAGTAAAGACAGGCGCAGAGGTCGTGGACCAGACAGTTTGGCAAGAGGTGACAACCGAGTCATGAACCAGATGGTCCAGTGCTCTGCGTCATCAAACCGGTGCACTGGTTAAATAACTGCAACAGCTGTGCTAAGTTTTTAGCACAGCCTCTCAAAATGGTTCCTTGAAAAACAGGTATTCGTCTCAAGTTACCGCAACTATTAGTGCTTTGAGCAGGCACCAGGTAGCGTTGCCACGCAAGCGCGTCAGCAGCACCCATATTTCTTCCGCTAAGTCCTATAAGCCCAGCTCAGTTAAGGCTTTGTTGAAAAGCTCCAGCTAAAATTCCTCGTGCATGACATTCCTTTGCACACCTGTGTCGTCAACTACGTTCACCACCCCAGCAACTCGACGGCAGACTGCGTTGGCTTAATGTCAGCCCAGCAGCTTGCCGCGTCGCTGTTACGGTCAGAAAAAAGCCGAGAGCGGGAATGTCGTCCTGTCCGAATACAGGGGCCGGTTACTGGCGGTAGTGCGTAGGTGGGCAAAGCAATGTCTCGTCTGTCTGAAGCCCAGTACACGTTAATTCATAAAGTTCATAGCAAAACTGTGAGCGTCAATGAGCATCAGCGAGCATCAATCACGCTTGGAGCTCACGGCAGTGCAAATTTACATTTGGCAGTGCCCAGTGCCTTGTTTTTGTGAATGTAACAAACAGACACGTTCAGTATGCCCTTGAAGTAACATTTCATATCGTAAGAAGCAGACAACCGGCAGGAACACGGCCTGAACACCGTGCTACAGCTAACTCCTTAAAATTGTACGTCTGTTCAAGTCAGGAATTGGGTTGCCTGTTGGCTTGTCAGCTGCAGACTTCAGATCTGAACGATTAAATATCATCGCGTGGGCCATGCCTTGCTAACGCTGAGGCCTCATCGGCACGGCTCGCGTGCCGCAAAACACTCATCGCGCAGGTACATGAGGGTTTACACATCATACGCGTATGGGGGGCGGGCCGAGTATGCATCTCTCCACGCACTGGGGAAGTAGAGCGGCGTTTACCAGTGTTCTTGTGTAGGTGTCAAACAAGGGCTTTTCACGGGCTGGGGCTTACATCACACAGTTTTAAAATACACAGGTTAGGACTGACAAATATTTTTAAGTTGCCTCGCTCAAACTGACTAGAGTAGATTGCACGAGCTTATGCATGCTACATTTGCCGGCATACCAGGGAATAATGTGATGCATTGATACGTCGTATGTGAAATGTTCTAGCCACAATGGATTAGACGGACCGGGCTAACGGTTCGTGAAAATTGTGGATTAGTTATCGGATCTTATTTCGAACTACAGTGTGCATTAAAACGGATCGGATTCGGCGAATGTATAGCACCAAAAGTACCACTACCCAGCGGCCCCACTGAGCGCCCTTAGCGGAGCGTGTCGGAATGGGCTGCCTTATTTCAATCGACTTTTACACTTCAGAACAGGATTGATCGCGTGTCAGGGTTGACGCTGGAGCAAGGCAACACCACGTCAAAGCGCCAATAGCAGCACCACGCCAAAGCGCCATTCGGCCTGTAAGCCACCGGCAGCTGCTGCCTCACGTCACAACGCCGAGTATCGCCGGTCAGCGCGGGAGAGCATACAGCGGAACAAGGGGGTCACGTGACATGGCCTGCGCGGTGCCGGCAGCCGCACTCCGAGGAGACCCACCAGGCGACCGGGCCGCGCCAGATCGCATATCGCGCTGGATATGCAGCAGGCTGGCCAGCGCCTCGGAGCTGTCGACGCCTCGTGTGGTGATGGCGTCGGGCAGGGCGTTGTCTTTGATACCGGGACGCCGCTGGTCGCATGCTGGGACTCAGCATCGAGCCTCACGTGATGCATCCGTCATGCTGAGCTCTTACGTAT
>NW_023596746.1:20828955-21004672 GCF_011947565.3 Pollicipes pollicipes | reverse complement strand
CCTAAAGAATATCAACATCGGTGCGGTGCGACAGACTGAAATTTATCATTAACCGTGTGCCAAGGAAAAACTTGTCTCAGCTGATTCCAAGAGATTTACCCCCACGGTGACACACCCTAATACAAGCTACTGCTTTCGTGTTTAAAAATTCGTTGTAAGGTAAGCAAACTTAAAAAATGCAGCTGTGCTGGGTTCGTCGCAGGTAAGTTAGCGATGGCTAGTCATTGGAACGGTGTTATCGCGTCTGTCTTCGTTGGTATTTGGAACCTAAATTTAACTCGCTTTGCCAACCTGCTCCAAAGGACCTAGCCTCAAATGGTATGACCCATCAGTCTCTGGAAAATATAAGCGCGTGCCATGTACAAATTTACCAGCTATGTCTAGCCCTCCACGATGCGCGGGGGAAGTTTCCTGATTGAGAGGCAGGGATCGGACAATGTGGGGGTCGAAATCCAGGAATCTTTTTGCGAAGTCGGGAGGGGGGGGAGGGCACCAAGGTTCAGGAACGCAACAGCGAAGAGCGGCCCCTTCCTTGACAAAATCCTGGATACACTCCTGATTAGCTGTCACTTAAATGTGTTAATGCTAGAGCACTATGCCTGTTAGCACCATAATTAGCACACAACGACAGCATCGTGTAAAGCCCTGCAGCCATTTTGGGCTGCACTGGTGTGGATGAGTGGGTTGCCCTCTCCTAAATGAAACAGCTATTTCTTTCTGTCAGAGAAAAAATATTATTCGTGCATTACTTGCTTGCTATTTCGACTGGCTTTCGCTGGCCCGCTGGCTTGTGAATCGTGTCTCATCTGACTGCTATAGTCAGATGAGCTGGCTGCTGTATGGCTGTTCATCTGACTGCTATAGGTCTGGCGTACCTACCAGTGGAGTGGGTTGGGGGGGGGGGGGGCGCGGGGTCCTCCTGGCACCCATTGCGTATCGCTCCCTCATCCGCCCCCTGGTGGCGGTGGCGACGTATATGCCACATATTGTAATATATGCCTTACCTCCCGGCTACAACCTTGTCCTTTTGGTAGTGCTGCCTCATGACCCCACGGTAAGCGTGCAATCGGAATATGGCCCTTGTAACCGCTCATGTCTGAGCTGGAGCTGAGGTAAAAAATTCCTGAGATCCTGCCTTTAACTATTCGCTGTTTGGTTTTTCCTTAGGTGCGGTTACTGTGAACACCTCGATGATGTGGCCTGACCTGTTCCGAGCTGTCGGGGACAGCGACCGGCAGCCGAGGCTAGTTGCCTGGCCGGAAGACCGCTTTACCGTGCAGGCAGATGAGATGACAGTGGAGAAGGTACAGGGGGTAGTGGCGGCCGTTCTGCTGCAGGGCGGTGTCATACGCATTCTTCACTCATCCACTGGGATCGATCGAGCGCCACCCACCAACCGTCTTCCTGCAACACCTCGTGCTGCAGGTGCGTGATTGCGGTGCTGTGCCCAGGTCGTGCTGGGCTCTGACCAGAAGGCAGGACAAGAGGGAGGGAAGCACAAAGGAGCTTCCCGATCGGTGGTGATGACACGCAGGTCCAGTAGTGCGCGCGGCGCTGGAGCACCATTGACGGTTGACGTGAGTTTGCGTGTGGCTGATTTGGAAACCTGATGTCATGCGTGTGTCGATAGAGACGCGTCGTACTGCTGTGGGATGTGCCGTTCTGCTGTGGAATATGTTCTACGCTTTGACTGGCATGCGTTCGCTCTGTTGGACTGTGTTATGACTACACAAGTTGTTTGCGATGCTGGTTGGAAGTTTTGGTTTTTGCCGTTAGCGAGTGTTGATGGAAGATGTGCTGTTGGAATGCATTGCCCTGCTGCAGGATGCGTTACTCTGCTATGGGGGTGCGTCACTCAGCTATGGGGGTGCGTCGTTCTGCTGTCTGTGTTCTGACGACAACGACTGCGCTGTGACGTGAGTACGGCTATGTCGAGGGAAGACGCGTCATTTTTGTTGTGGGAGGGGTAAATCTGCTGAGATACGTCGTCGGCTGTTTTTTGAGCAGATGCGCCATTCTTGTTCGGCTGCGTCTTGCCTACTTAATTATGTGTTGTCACGCGATCTAAATGCCTTTGTGTCTGCTCTGGTGGGGGTCGATGAAGATGATTGTGATCACAGCCGAAATATAATTGCCTGATCGCATATTGTGAGTTTTATACCACACTGACTGAAAAAGGGGTGTGACACTGTCGAGAGTGTTCGGAGACCATTCAGGGGTCCGTTTTGTCTGGAAGCGTTTTTTTTTTTGTTGCAAGGGTTCTCGGCGTCAGTTCAGGGTCATCTTGCTCGAGAATGCTGCTCGCTATGTGTGATATTGTAGACTTGTATCGATTTTGAGGAAAATTGAAGGCGTCGCTTATTTTTAGTGTCCCGTATCATCCCGCTATAGTGTAATAGTGTCTTATTCTAACGTTAACGTAAAACATGTATTGGGCCAGAAACTGATAATTTCCAGACATGTATGGGTTCATGTTTATGATTAAAGAGAGTGTTCCACATTTAAGTACGGTTTAATTGAAATAGCCAACTTGAAGACCAGTTGGTGCTGTTTACAATACTGCCCATCTCAGCTAAACGCCGGAGAAACTGGGGAAAGGGATATCGGGGAAAGCATTTCATAGACACCCTGGCACTCATGACGTCATAACGGGGTTGTTTAAGTCCTAATATATGGCGCCACGATATAACATCATGATAGCTTCAATAATATAACGTCATTTGAATCCCATAAGACATGCGGCGATCGCGGCCAAGAAAAATATAATTGTTCAGCGTGCTCATATCCGGCGTTTGTGAGCGCGATTACCAGATATAAAAGCGGTCAGTTGGCAATCAATGTTTTGCGAGACACGATGAACTAATCGAACCATGACGCATTGAGCAGCATGTTTACAAAAAAACGGAATTGTGTTGTCCAGAGCGGTCTTCTCAACCTAAAAAGCATGCCAATGGTTGGGTCCGTATCATATTGTCCAGGGTACAGAATATCTCAAGGTACATAATGTCCAAAGTACAGAATGTCCAAGGTACAGAATGTCCACGTTCATAATGCATTGAACAACATTTCACGTGGGCCCTGAAGCAGATTACAACAAACTGATGACAAGAGCAATGCTGCTTTCATGCACCTTGCAGACACAGACAAAAAAGTTACTGAATATATATATATATATATATATATATATATATATATATATATATATATACCGCACTTTTTGATAGCTTTGTTCGATGACAACAGCGTGAATTGAGCTTTGCTAACCGCTTTTTTATTGTCACACTGGAACATTCTCGAACGCCTTGCATTTCCGCCAACGTGTACCGCTCCGGCCGCCTGCTTTGAGAGTTGGAGGCATCAGAGGCATTTAATGGTAAGCCAACATTTCCTGGGCTTAAGCTAAGCTGTGCACTTTTCTTAATGTTTTAAAATGTGACGCATTTGACTGGTTGGCTGATGGCTAAGCTGTCGCTCTAAAATCGGATGGAGGTCAGCTGATATGGTTGGAAAGTTTACAAGACGTGTCAGACCGGACGTGGGGATGCGCTGACCATGACCACGTTCGGGAGGCAGCTTCTTTGTTCAGGTCAGGGGTGGATCTAATGGGGGGGGGGGGGAGGAGGAGAGTGGTCTCCACAAATTAACTAGTGAGGCAATTTACGCCCAGCTACCCATATCACTCTGCTTGGGAGCAGGGTTGCAGCTATATATTGCGAGTTAGGTCGATGGAGATGACTGTGATCCCAAGCAGAAATATATTGCATTATCGCATACTACGAGTTTATTAATACGATGACTGAAAAAGGAGTGCGGCCCTCGAGAGTGTTCAGAAACTATCCAGGCGTCCGCTTTGTCTGAAATCGTCTTTTTGCAAAGTTCTCGGCGTCAGTGCAGGTCATCTCGCTCGAGAGTATCTGATCGTCTCCATGTTCCAACTGACGGGCGTAAAGTGTGGCTCTTTGCAGAGGCAAGATCAACCCCTCGATAGGCTTCGAGAACTGTCGATAGGCTTTCCTGTTTTTCAGTGTGTTTTTAAATGTAAAGCATTCCCTTTAAGCGCCGTGCCATGTTTCAATTCGCATTGTTGACTTCGCATTTCATTTTCTGCCTGGAGAGATGTAACGCATAGTCACTTGTTTAAGAAAATAACGTGACCTAACATAATCTAATCTCTGATTCAATCCCCTCACTTGTTACAACTGAAAGTTCGATGCGGGTGGAGTGCATGTTCGACTTGAAGAGGCTTAGGTCAGTTTCAACATATCTAACTCACCATGCTTATCGGGCATGACGTGTGATAGTTATCTTTCCCGAATATCGATGATGTCTTCTTTGATTTCTTAAGGTCGCCTGTTTCAGTGCTTCGGGAAAATCTGAACGATTTTCTCATTATCTGGAATGTTCCGTACCTGCAGTGTTTTTGAAAAAAATCAAAGGAGTTTGGATTCCGAGATCGTAGGAGCCCCTGTCCTCAAGTTAACGAGGAATAATCATAGGGTCAGAAGCTGATTATTGCAAAATATTTCAAAATTTTGTTTTGGAAGAAGCATCCACGATCAATAAATTGATACACTTGAATGTGGCATTGCACACACTCTCTGGAAAATTGTCATTTATGCTTATTTATGCATCGTGTTCACATGAACTGACATGACCCAAGTTCTAGAGCGGTCAACTGATTTCTTGCACCTGATCACTTTGATACCGTTGGCATGCTCATTCAAATAAAACAGGTTTAGATGGGTTTTAACATGTCATTTTATGCTGTTTATTCAGCACCACTTACTGTACTTGTCCATGACGAACATCGATGTGACATACGATAATCTAAGACCTTACATTTGTTAATGCCCCCCGGAGAAGCAATAGATGTTCTCGTTATCTGGGATGATTTACACTTGTGTTTAAAAAAATCGAAGGCGGCGAAATTGGTTCCTGGGGTTTCATTGAAGGCAGCGCAAAATAATGTGTTGTGCCTTAAACTTATTTCTCAAGATATTTATAAATATATCTCTTGGAGTTAACCTCATTTGATCAAGAAGCTGGCACCATTCGACGCGTCCTTACATGCGCTAACTGGAAAGGTGTCATTTATGGTATTCACAGGACTTGACAAAGACTTCAACACTAGTTTGACCAACTTAACTTCTGCACCTGAGAACCATATGCTCATTCGACTAAACGATGTTTAGAACAGTTCCAACATGCCAGTTGACTCTGTTCAAACAGCATCTCGTCTTATATCTGTTCAGGTGAAATATCGATCCGATGTAAGGTGACCTCTAGCAAGCGCTCCGGTGGAGGTCAATTTGGCCGCCTGAAGGTTTCCAGAATGATGTGGGAACGGCGTGGCTTAGCCGCGCAAGATTTGCACAGCTATAGACAACTGAACGGAAAATCGTTTGCTAAAAAAGGAGGAACCAGGTAAAGTCGCCAACCTACAGCAGATCCAAGTTCGGCCGTGGATTTAACGAAGACAATGTCTGGGGAATCGTTCAATCCGACGAAACAACGGAATGTTGGACAAAGCCATACATTTGTGAGATTGTTTCTTAGGCAATGCAACAACTAAATAAACAAATTCCATTGACCTAAGTTCAGGCGTAGAGCTCAGACCAGGGTCAAACCCAACCTGTTTGTTCAACACGTGCTCGAGTGGGGATCAAATTGACCCTCCAAGGGTTTTCCAGAATGGTTTCCGAACGACGTGGCGTTGCCGTGCCACATTTTACATAGCTGTAGACAATTGAATAGCGTATCGTTTGGTATAAAAACTGAGATGTACCCTGTAAGATCGCTGATCGATGGCAGGGTAAAGTCAGGCTATGGCTCCAGCAAAGTTAATTTCTAGGGAATCGTTCATTCTGATGCAACGACTGAGTCTTAGACGGAGCCACACATCTCTGAGATGCCTTCTTGGGTAACAAAAATATAGAACGGGCAAATTACGCTGACCCGAGGTCAGGTATGAAGGTGAAACCAAGGTCAAAACCAACCTGTTTTATTTCTCCAAGGCTTGGTGGTTGGGATAGTTGCTGGTGCTCATTTCGAATTTATTGATAGCAGGAACCGCATTATACATCTTCCATGGATTTCTTAGCGGTCAGAATAGGTCATTGACCTAAAATGACCCGGATCAACATCTTGTTTTTAGAAACATATTGTCTAGCGTTATCCTTGTCGCTTATTCAAGTGCAAAACCCAGAACTGTCTTGTATGATCTTGGTTTCCAAGACCTTCAGGAGATCAAACAACGTCAACGACCTTAAATGAGCAGGTGACCTTTTGCTTAGAAACAGCGTTCTAGGTTCGGGGCCCCTTTGGATACTAACCTGGAATTTGATCTTATTTGACCCGAAGGTCATGACCTAGGAACCTCAGAACTTGACCTAAGTGAGTTCACGTACAGGTGAACACACCCTGTGAATTGGTGTTTCTAGCTCTCTTCGCTGCCAGGATCTCAGAGGGACTGAACCCCCCATCCCCACCCGAGCGAAGGGTATCCAGCCGGCCACCCGGGCGCGTGGTAAGGTAGAGTTTTCCGTACTGAGACATAACTATACAACATAACAACATAATTAACTAAACTTTACGTACGTTATTAACACCCAGGTTTTGACTTCACCAGCAGAACAGTAGCCATAGTGACAATGAGACCAAGGGCGAATATCTTGTCTTTCCATTACCCTGCAGGCCATGGGCAGACAGGACTTCGTCCATTCAGAAATTGCTTTCCTTTAGGCCAACTGGGCCACTTGGGCGGCCAAGCATTCCTAGCTGAAGGTCCCTAAGCAGTCCAGTCCGAAGTCCTCATTGTTGCGAGTAGTGTAAACCGTCCGCATGGTCTTTAACACTCTCTGAAACAGCATTTAAAGCGCGGTTTAGTCCAGTTTACGTCTATTCAGATCTCATCCCATGTGCGTGTATTATTGTGAGATTCGGTGCATATGACATGTATCCTACAGCATAAAACGCAGTGGATCTTAAGTAAGTGACACGTAGAAAGACTACACATGTTCAAAGTCAATCCTGACAGTCAAATATGTTTGCAATGTGGCGATAACAAGACTATTCGCTCCAGGAAGCAACGATGGCGGGCGGCAGATGATTCCAGGACGAGGCCCCGTGGTGTGAAAAGATCGTCAAAACGTTGACAGGCGGAAGATGGGCAGCTCCAGAGCACCCGCCGTAGCCGATCACGTGGCGTGTTCACTCAGAGAGGAGAGGGAGGTGGACAAGGGCCGGATCGCCGCAGGAGCCTGGGGTCACTCCGTGTCCAGAAAACGCCGATGCAGATGTGACAAGTGACTAGGTCTGCCACGCCACGCCACGCCACCCCATCGCCTCAAAGACTGGCGAGGCGCGACCTCGATCCCGCACCCCAGAGAAGATCCCGCACCCCCGGCTGCCATGTTTAATGCCTTTCTTACTCGGCCAGGTAACATGCGGCGGTTCCGGCCCAGACTGCAAGGCAGGACAAGATGCGAGATAAGACGTGAACTTTGATTAGGAGCTGACGGGTCTCGGTTGTGCGATGGTAACTCATTTCATACGGACAAAAGGGAACAGATCTGCGCTTTTTTGCCAACTGGACATACCATCATGGATTGAATGGGTGCAGTTGATGCTGCGTTCCAGCATCTTTACAAATGGCGGGGGAGTTAGTTTGTGGTCATAGATGCTGAAATGATAGGACACTTTTTAATGGTTTGGGGCGTGTCGACCAGGAAAAGTGCGGCCTTTGTGTGGCTCAGTTTCAAGGCATTGCAGTAAAGTAAGTTTGGGCAGCAAGTGATGGCTTCCTTTGGCCGATATTTCAGGACTGCTAGATGGTCAGGATGAGGAAAGTCGAATACCTAATTGTAGTGGGCGCAGGACACCAGGCGGCCATGAGGCAGGTGGGATAATAGGTCGCTCGTGAAGAAACTGAAGGGGATGGTGTCATCTAAGACACCGCGGGACAAGGGAAGGGACGGCGGGCCGTCTCTCGCCATCTGCCGAGGTTCATCGAAGCAACTCCGGAATCACCGCGGGACAAGGGAAGAGACAGTGAGCCGTCTCTCGCCACCTGCCGAGGTCCATCGATGCAACTCTGGAACCACCGCGGGCCAATTCCGTGCCACCGCAGCTTTATCAGGATACCGTGGTCAAGGCTTTCGAAGGCCTTGCTAAGGTCGATGGACGCGATTGCGATGACGTGCCCGTGTTCAATTCGACGGCCATCCGCTCGACAGCGTGGGCTACGCGGTATTAACCGGTTAGCTCAGTGGTGGATTGCTGAACTCGTAATCAAAAGACCCCGGCTCAAATCCCATCGGTGCCAGGGAGACATTTCGGGTTGTGACATTGTGGCTGCGGCGTGACTGGAAGCCAAACACGACAAAGGCTCACACCTGTCGAGGCCGGAACATCAAAATCTTGTGTGCATCCTAATGCACCACACAGGGGGGATAATCAGAGTCGTTATTCCATCTGCGGCTCTTATATGCAACCGCGAATTCTGTTTACCATTGCACATAGCACATGTCGCAGATGCCATCACATACTTCGCAAATTTGGTGAACTAACGTCGGTGACGGGCCGCACACCATGTCTACTACGCGTGCGAAAAATACACTACGTCGGTGGCATAGATTTCCATCGCTACCAATTCACCTGTGATATGGTAGCACATAGACAGTTGCGATCTGGCGCTCGTGGTGGGTGGTGCGCGAGGGCGGACGGTGAGGCGTATGGTGAATGTTGTTCGCAGTGGTGCGTGTTCACGAATCCGCATGGGTCACAGCTCTTGATTTCAATACACCCTTCACTCATTTATATCACTGACGTTATTGAACAGCGACTATTAAAGGAGGTAAGTGTTGATTGAAGATGCTGCGCCGTGTTTGTATTTAGTGGCGTGAATGCATGTTTGACCTTGTACGATGTCCAAGAAGCAACGTCGTGTTTACACTTTTAGAGGGACTCATGTGATTTTCATTTGGGGCTCAGGAATTGAATGTGCCTGAACTTGAACAGTGGAGAAGATGATTCAGGCCTGGCATGTGTCAAAACACAACTTGCTTGCTAACTTTTACTGCTAATGCACTTTTCCCATCCCAGAACACCCAGATGATACCAAGGTTTTGAACCTTCAACTGCCATCTTATGGAACTTTTATGTCATTGCGATCTCAAAGTACCTAACCATGCCTTGCGGAATAGGATGCAGCATGGTGTAACAGCTCCTCAATAAAAGGTTGATGTTCTTTGACTCCTACCACAAATAGGAAATTGTGCTTGCGAAGAATGACTGTGTGCTTTTTATGTCACAGGTACGTAATGTAATTTGTAATGGAATATGTGGTGTAATGATCTGAGCACTGGATGCTTGTTGTTTTTAGCTGCTCTTTTCTCATTAGTTCTAGGTCTCAACTATATCTGAATTTTTGACTTGTGAGGCAAGGCTTGTGAGCATAAAATCAAGTATTTGGTACAGCCATTGAGAGAATGTAGGCATGTATACATCTAGTTGATGCTAGACAAACAAATATTGAGAATCAGCTATCATTCCCAAAATTGTACCTGGCATTCCATAGAAGCTCAAATAATTATTTGCCACTATTGTTAAGATATTTGCATCTTTATCTAAGTCATTTAAAGCTTCAAAGTATCAAGTTTATGCACAGGCATAGGGAAGAGTTGAGTGCCTAGGATAATATGATACATGGTGTCTACTGTAGACCATTCATCAGCAATGGCATCTATCAACTAATGAGTGGCCATGGACTGTGGTGCGGCCAGGCTGTGCTGCTTCTGTTGAAGATGTTTGATTGGTGGAAACCAGGAGAACAGACATAAGCCCCAATACAGACCTTATGCCACCAAACATCAAAATCATCTGCCATGCCATTATATTGGCAGGCCAGAATCTGTAAACCATGGAAGGTTGGCACTATGCTGGGAATAATTGGTTGGCTCACCTTTTGATCTCAACATAAAAGCATAACAACTTGGATCATGATCTTAATGTAAAATTTAAGCATGAAAATGCAGATGATTTAAAGAGAAGGGCACCATTTTGGGAGGCCACTTTGGAGACTGTATGCCCTTTATGGACTAGACTGGTTGTTATTGTATATAAAAGCAGAAAGCATAGGTGGCTGACAGAAAGCATGGCATAGCCCAGTCATCCTTGATAAAAGTTTGAGCCTTAAGTGTATGATGAAAGTTTGAAAAGTGCACCATTGATACCCTTCATGTACATGGTTACTAGTAAAGTCCGGAAAAATCAGAAGATTTTTATCTCACAAACTGGTGTGCCAAGGAACATGGATGGTACATCATGCATCATGGGTTGAGGTTCTATTGAAGCCAGTCGAGCGGAACAGCGTACCATTTCCTTCGTCAGCCGACAGCCACAGGGTCCACTTGCTCTTGCTACCGCCCATGCCATGGAGGACGATAGTGTCGCCAGGATGCTATATGCTGAACTGCCTTTTGCTCGAATTCCCCGCCGATGTTGCGTACCAACCGTCCTCATAAACCTCGTTCTTGAGAATTACGCAGAACTGATCGATGGACGTAATTTGGGATACCGCTGTTCAGGGCGTCGCTGTCCTCCGTAAAAACGCCAGGGAAGTCCTTTTTGCGCTTGTTCTATGAAATCCTCGATCCTTCGCCTCCCGATTTTCAGTCATACGCCGGGTTTCTTTTTCGCCCCCCGAGACATGAAGGATCCTCTATATCCCAGCCCACCCGTCAGCTAACCTACCAGTGCACTCACGGGTCTTCTGTCTCTGATCGCAGTAACACCATGCGACATCCAAGTGATAAACATGGCCTTCTGGTTTTTATCGCGCCTGCTGCTTAAACAATATGTGAACAGTGTGTCTCTTTCGAATCACCAGACGACGGGATGCGACGCATGGTTGTGCGTGCGGCCCGCCGGCGGCTGCTGTCAGCTGTGTGTGAGGCCTGCGTGACCCGTGAGGCCTCCAGGTGACCTGATACCGCGCTCCTGTTCCAGCCTGCGGCGGCATGGCGTGACGGTCTGATGACGTCACCACAGGCCGTCCAGGACCCCCCAGGCGGGGTCGGGTGGGCGGCCGCCGGTCCTCTGCCACCGCCGCCGCCGCAGCAGCAGAACATGACTGCCAGTATCCAGTACTGGAAGCAGCAGCAGCAGCAGCGGCGACAGTGGTGCGAGCGGGGTGCGGCTGAGGCGGCGGCGTCGGACGCGGCGGCCAGTCCGCCGGACGCGGCCAACTTCGTGACGACGGTGACGGTGGCCGGCTGGCAGGGCCAGGGCGGCCCGCGCTCGCCGCGCTGCGAGTCGGCCCGCTCAGACGCCGCCGCCTCGTCCTGCAGCTCGCTCAGCCAGGAGCGCCTGTCGCCGCCGGCGCGGCCGGCCGAGCTGGCCACCGTCCGCTCCGTGACGGCGCCGGCCCGCTGGAACCGCGTCACCAGCAACGGACTGGTGGTTTACGTCAGGTCAGTTTGCGGCTACGGCCGGCGGCGAGCCTGACCCCTGCGGGCGCGACACGGCGCGGAGGGGGGGGGGGGGGGAGAGGGGCCTCGTGATGCCGACACAGGTCCGTGGTGGTCTGACACGGGCCCGCCGTGGCTTGACACGGGCTTGATACCAGGCGAGGATGGTGCGGCACGGGTGCTGAGCGGTGGGTGTGACACGGGCCCGCCGTGGCGTGACACGGGCTTGACACCAGGCGAGGGTGGTGCGGCACGGGTGCTGAGCGGTGGGTGTGACACGGGCCCGCCGTGGCGTGACACGGGCTTGACACCAGGCGAGGGTGGTGCGGCACGGGTGCTGAGCGGTGGGTGTGACACGGGCCCGCCGTGGCGTGACACGGGCCCGCCGTGGCGTGACACGGGCTTGACACCAGGCGAGGGTGGTGCGGCACGGGTGCTGAGCGGTGAATGTGACACAGGTCCGCCGTGGCTTGACACGGGCTTGACACCAGGCGAGGGTGGCGTGGCACGGGTGCTGAGCGGCGGGTGTGACACGGGCCCGCCGTGGCTTGACACGGGCTAGACACCAGGCGAGGGCGGCGCGGCACGGGTGCTGAGCGGCGGGTGTGACACGGGCCCGCCGTGGCTTGACACGGGCTAGACACCAGGCGAGGGCGGCGCGGCACGGGTGCTGAGCGGCGGGTGTGACACGGGCCCGCCGTGGCTTGACACGGGCTAGACACCAGGCGAGGGCGGCGCGGCACGGGTGCTGAGCGGTGGGTGTGACACGGGTCCGCGGCGGCCCGTCTGGCGGCGGCTGGTGTCGGGGCGCGGCCGACCGCCGCCGTATACAAACACGCCCGCCTGACATCACGCCGTCTCCGGACGGGCGGCGGTGGGTCGGACCGGCCGCCCGGGCTGCCCCGGCCGCCGGCCGCGCGTGGCCTTGTGGAGCTGGGCCGATCACGGCCGTGACGTCACGCGTCCCGTGACGGGCGGCCGTCACGCGCCGCGGCCGGGGGCTTCTGCGGAGCGCGCGGCCGGCTCCGGGAAGCGGCGGTCGTTGGCGGTCGTTGGCGGCGGGCACGTCCGCCCAGGCATGTCGCAATTAGCCGATGTGCTGGCTCATCGTGTCGGCGGCGCGCTGCAGCCTAAACGGGCCGCTCCATCACCGTCGGGCCGCGTGGGATTGGCCGCGGCCGCCCACGGGGGCCGCCAACCCGGCGCCGCTCGAGGGTGGGGGGGGGGGGGGGGGGGGGGGCGGGGAGGAGGAAGGGCAGGGACACCCCCGCGCTTGACCGCCGTCCGTGTCGTCAGCCGCTGGTCAGGCGGAGGCGCCGGGTCCAATGCATGCCGGCTGGGGTGGCGCCGCCTGGCTTGGGCGCGCCGTGCGGGACGCCCGCTGACGCGGCGGCTCTGCGGTGTCGGTTCTGCGGCACCGTCCGCTGCGCTGGTCTGGCACCGGGGACGGCCATGTGATGCTCGTCCCGTGTCAGGCCAATCCAAGGCGTGGCGCGTAGCACTCGAGGGCCGAGCCCCGGCCTCGCTCTCCCCCGGACGACGGCCGTGCGGACCCCGGCCGGCGCCGTTCTCCTTGCGCCGGCGGCAGCGGCAGCGGTCCGTGTCGGCACGTGGCGGCCGCAGTCGCCGGGCTCATCAGCGCCAGCCGCTCCTCTGAGCGATGGCCCGGCCGGCGGCGCCCGCCAACCGGCCTGTGAAAGCACTGGACCCGCCCGTCAGACGTAATGCTACCAAATGTAGCGTCGCGCCGACGAATTAATGGCGCAGCTGGCGGCGTAACCACCCCAGATAACATCGCCGTCCGCCCCGCGATGGACCACCTCGTCGGGGGGAAAGTAGCCAGTTCTATTGAGTGATAGCGCCGCTCGCGCGGCCCGGCGGTGATTGTCCTTCAAACAGGAGCCGTTCGCCCGATCGGGCCGATTTGTTCAGTTGCGGGACCGGGCCGGCTGACGTCAGCGGGCAGCGAGGAAACTCGCTGCCGGGCCGGAGGGCCGCGTCGGCAGTTCGCGTTTCCTCGACGAAGCAAATTGGCCCGAGTGGCTCGCGGTGTGTCGCCGCCACCGCCGCCGGCGCTAGATGCGATTTGCCGGCGCTTTTTACTGCGCCGCTTCCGCGGCATTGATCGGCGACAGTGCGACGCGGCCGCGCCATTGATCGCCGCAGGGCGAGCGCCGCGACCGAAAGCGCGCCACTGACTCGACTCCCGACCCGCGCCGGGCCGCGCCGGGAGGCCGGCTGCCCCGGCTGGTGAGGGGAGGCACTATAGCGCCACGTCAGCCGCCGCAGCCGACGAGGACGACGGCGGCGACAGCATGCCCCGCCGCCCAGCGGATCAGCCATCGGCCGTCTGGAGGAGGCCGCTGCGGCGCGTAACGGCCGGTCCGCCGCTGGCGACCGGCAGCGGCGCCCGCCGGCGCCCCGATTTATTGGCGGGGCCGACGCACGAGCGGGCGCCGCCGCTGACGGCTGCGGTCGATGGCGGCCTGGGCCAGGGGCCAGCTGTCCCCCTCGAGCCGGGGCTCCGTTCTGGGTCAGGCGGCGGCTCTGTCCTGGGTCAGGCGATGGCTCTGTCCTGGGTCGGGCAGCAGCTCTGTCCTGGGTCAAGCGGCGGCTCTGTTCTGGGTCAAACGGCGGCTCTGTCCTAGTTCACGCTGGTGGTGGACAGGCGGCTAGGAGCTGTACCTAAACACCACTTTGGCGTGGTCTGAGTTGCAACGTCAGGTCATGTCGGGCAACTGCAAATGCCAGGACTGGTGTGAGTTATTGCACAGGTTGTGTTGGCGTGTTCCCCCCGGGGAAATTATTAGCACTACTGACTGGGCCAAGCACTGCTGCGCCGAAAGCGTAGCAGCGGAGCCAAACTCATGTTTTGAACCACATGTGGTAAGAAGTGCTTATGTGTTATGCTCTACATATGGTGTCGTTCGTTATAACAGGTGGTGTCCTTAGTCTAGGTAGATCACGAAGCACACAACTGGCGGCTCCGCTGGATGGCTTATGGCGCCGCCCATCTCGTCCCGGAAAACACGCCAGCTCCAGTTTCACCGCTGCTGGCTTGTCGGACTTGATCGGCTGGTGTATTGACGTGGCAGCGAGTCGAGGATGTTGTTGTTCCAGTGCTTTCGCTCGATTGATTGAGCTCTGGCTGGGCCGCTGGGCGGCGGCACGCCGCACGGTCGGCTGCGGGCGCTGGGCTGGCGGGGCCGCATCCACCGGTGGCGGCCGTCCACGTCTGACCTGACCTGACCTAGCTGGCCGCAGCCTGCCGACGTGTCGCCCAGCCTCCACGCCGGCGTCCGCCATAGCCGCTGTGTGCAGTCGTCGGGTGTCCGGTGCCTGAGGGCTCCGCGTGACGTCCTCGTGACGCACATCAGGCAGCAGCGGCGCTCCGACTGTCGGCCGTAACGTGTCGCCACCGCCGGCCGGCCGGCCGCGTGTGTGGGCGCCACCGGGACGCCGCCGGCGCCCTGCGATCGTTTGTTTCACATGCCCTGGTACCGCCGTCCCTCAGTCGGCGGGCTGGTGTAACGACTGCGATAACAATCGGCTGCGGTTACGCGGCGGCTCCGGCGCCGCTCCGTTACGGCCGAGCGAGTGTCTCCTGGCGCGGGGGGCGCTGCACCGGCGCGCGGCACCGCGACGTACGCGCGTGCGCGCGCTCCTGCGCTGGCCGGGCTGGCCGGCGCAGGGTGGTGGCTCGCGAGCGCCGCTGACCGGCGCAGAGTGTGGAGCTCGGATGCGAGTGAGTGGGAAGCCCCGGCGATGATCTGCGGTCACCGCCGACGTGGCCGGGTGCGGCGCCGGAACAGTGGGCCGGTGCCGGGACCGCCGGTCGTTTGTATGCGGGCCGGGAGGCCGGGGGCGCGTCCGACACCGCCGGTGACATGGCCAGCATTCAATTACGGTGGCGGCGGCGCGCGTGGCGGCCGGTTGGCGCCGATCCATTAGTCGACGGGTAGCCTGGCCGTGGGCGGCCCCATTTCCTTGCGGCGTCCGACTGTCGCGCGGTGTGATGACGGACGGCGCGGCCGAGCCGGCGCCGCTTTCTCCCGGAGCCGGCGGCGCCCGCTTCCTGACGCCGCCGCCGTGGCCGCCTCCGCCGCCGGCGCTCTCACGCCGCCGCCGCCGCCGCCGGGCGCTTTTTCATCGGCGCCGCCGGCGATCGGGCGTAATCCGCTTTGTGGCGTCGGTCGCTCCCCTCGTGGCTGGGCCGGCTGTGTCGGCGCGCGTCCCCCTGCGGGCCAGGTGAGGCCCACTCGGCAGATGGTGCGCCCCTGTCATATGGAAATGTCGCCGGGCGCGGCGCAGATGCGCCGGAATTGGCGGCGCGAGACCGGGCGGTTCGAGACGCGTGGTGGTGAATCACCGCAGACTGCCGAGCCGACCGCGTGGCGCCCACGAGGACGCGCCGCGCCTGCCAGCCAGCCGGGCACGCGTGCCGTACGACGGGCCGGGCTGCAACGCGCCAGAGAGCGCCCGCCGCCCCCGCCGAATGCACCACGGTCGATATCTACGGCGGTAGGGTGCACTACGCGGCGGTCGGCTGGCTGCCGCACGGGCGCCAGCCGGGTTTTTACTCCGCGGAGTGGCCGTTTCGGCGGCGTGAGAGTGCTTGGAGAGCCGGGCCGGGCCGCTGAGTTGCTGTGGCAGGCCGGGGCCGGCGGTGGTGGTGTCTGCCGCCGGTGGGGAGGTGATGGAGCATTCGGTGCCGCCGCCTCGAGCGCGCCGACCTGGGCCGTCAGCTTGGGACGCGCCGACGGCCGGATGCCTGCGGTGCGGCCCGGCTCGGCTTATTGTGGCCGCCGACCGGCGCCGCCAGCCGCACCCTCCAACGCACTCTCTGCTGTGTATTTATCCAACAGGCCGAATCAACGGCGCGCTCACCGGCGGAGTCTCGGCGGCCGCCGTCGCCCTCGCACCTCTGCAGAGCGGCGTGAGAGTCGCCCGGCCGCCAGCCGGCGTGACCCGCGCTGGGTGGCGCCGCCGACCTCGACAAAAACAGCCCGGGTGACGGACGACGCCGCGTCGCGGTCGGCCTCGGACATCGGCCGCCGTCGATAAACACGGACCGCTGACGGACGCTTTATGGGCTGACGAGTGAGACGGTCATGTTCACACCGGACGGGCCGTGTGTACGCCGCGGCGCGCGCAGTAGTGGACAGGCGGACGGCTGGTCGCCCATACCGGGGAGGGAACGGGAGCAAGAACGGAAACGGAAACGGAAACGGGAACGGGAACGGGAACGAGAACAGGAACGAGAACGGGAATGGAAACGGGAATAGGAACGGGTACAGGAGCGTGAACGAGGACGGGAGCGGGGTGGGCAGTGTCGGAGACGGCTGTGCCCCTGCTCGGTTCGATGTCCTCCGCTGCCGTCTGCCTGACGCGTTATCGGCGGCCCCGCTTCGGTATGGGCGGCCCTGCCACTCGGACGCCGATGCTGGTGCCTCCTCGGCGTTAGGCGGCGGCCTCACCCGGCACGCTCGGTGCCGTCTGGGTGCGAGATGTGACGAACGGGTTCCAGCTGGGGCGCCGTTCCAGGAGCTGGCGGGCTGACGCGAGCCGAGGGCGACCTTTCCGCGTACTCTCGGCACGGCGCCGGCGCTCTGGCGCCTGGTTATCAGCCGTGATCAACATTTACGCCGAAGGGGGTCGGCTCTGCGAGGCGTCGGTATGGAACATTTGCATGAGCTGTCTTCGCGGAGGTGCTTTATTAATCACGGACATTCACGGGAGCAGTTTCGCTCGAATCGCATCCTGCATGACGTGTAACTTTGGCGCAGCCCGGCGGCTGTGATCGCGGAGTTAGCGCGAAGCGTTCGTGCAAACGGCTTGACGTGTCACACATCGTTCGGTACATTTGCTACACTCGTCGCGTGCACGATAACGGCGGCCACATTATGTGCATACCCCGGTCGGCGTGAGCAGCAGGCGCGGCAGCTTCCCACCACGGCGTTTGTTCCACAGCTGCTAGCGGGCCGGGATCGGGGCTGCTGATCTGCGGCGGCGCCGCGGCGTCAATGTCGTCGTGTTCGCGGTGGGGCTGCCTCGACCGGCGGCCGGTCCGGCCTCGCCGTCGGCTGAGAACAGTAGCGTTTTTACGCTGGCCGGGCGCCGGCCGTCGCAGCACGGGTCGGCCCTCCCGCGGCCCGGCCCGTGTAATCCGCCGGCCGCCGCCCGTTTATGTCGCGGCGAACCGGCGCCGACGAGCCGACCATTCATCGCGATGCGACCCGATTGAAATGCAGATGTGCTCGGCGGGCTGGGCCGGCGTGTCGGGCTGCGCGCCGGCTGCTGTCGCAGCCGCGCGGCGGCCCGGCCCGGCCCGGGCTGCTGCGGCGGCGGCGGCCCGACCGCGGCCGGAGAGTCGTGCCGCCGTGCTGTCGTCAGCGGGTGGCGGCGCACCTGTCGGCGCTCGCCCGCGGCCGACCGGTTATCGGGCGGTCGTGCCGCCGGTCCGCCCTCCTCCCCTGTCACCGCCGGGCGCCGCCCCGGCCCGGGACGCGCCGAGAGCGACCGGCCGGCCCCCCGTGCCGCGTCAGGTCCACGATCGCCGGCCGGACAGCGGCGCGTGGGCGGGATACGGACGGAAGGCCGATGCAAGGAGGGGGACGTCCGCCTCAGCATCCTAAGCAAGAAACGGCGGGAGTGCGGTCTGTGGGGAGGGCGAGATCCCATTTTAGATTGAATAGTTCAAGAACAGATGTTGTTGGCCCCTCGGTGAAGAGTCATGTAAAACTCATATGATTTGGGCTCTCAAAGTAAAGGCTGGCTGTCGTAGCCGCTCCGCGTTGGCATCAGATTGAGGGTCCGGGATCTGTATCTGCGGTGAGGGCCCCGACCGAGCGTGACGTGTAAGGTTCCGAGATCTGTATCACATATGAGGGTCCGGGCACAATATCAGATGTGATGATCGTGACCCACTATCAGATGTGACGGTCCGGGCTCTGCATCTGAGGGACCGGTCTCTGACCAGATGTGAAGACGGATGAGTCGAGGCGTAGGATCAGATGCTCTGGTACACGGCCCGTTCCTACACATTTGATACTGCACCTAGACCATGTCTGGCACGAAGCCCGGACCCTCGCATCTGCTACAGAACTCAAACCTACACATCAAATATCAGATGTGTTTTTCCGGGCTCTGTACCTAGTTCGCACCTTCATCCGATGTGGTACAGAGCCCGAATTTGGTTGATCGTGGCCCTGTACCAGATGTGTGGGTCGGGTCCCTGTATCAGATGTGAGGATCCGGTCTTCTTACCAGACGTGAATGTCCAGGCCCACTATGTGAGGGGACGGGCCGTAACCAGATCGGCAGCACGATCGGCGGAGGCCTATCATGTAGTGGGCATTGCCGTAGTGACCTGACCGGCTTTGCTTTCTTGTATCCAGCGATCTTTCGCCAGTGTTTATGTTTAAAGTTCTGTGTACTCCACCGATCTCGTCTCAACTCTGTGCACTCCGCATAGAGAATGTGGGCTTCTCTCTTCTGTTTCCGTGATCTCCTCTGCCGCTCCGTGATCTCTGCCCCTCCGTGATCTCCTCTGCCGCTCCGTGATCCCCTCGGTCGCTCCGTGATCTCCTCTGCCGCTCCATGATCTCCCCTGGCGCTGCGCCGTCGTCTTCCGTCGCTCCATAATCTCCTCTGTCGCCCCGTGATCTCCCTGCCGCTGCGTTTCGTCGTCTTCCGTCGCTCCGGCACGCTGCATACTGTCTCCGGTGACCTGCGTCCGTCACCAGTGACTGCCTGGGGGGGGGGGGGGGGGGGGGAAGCAGCCGATGCTGCAGGCCTGAGAGTGGCGGCTGAGGGCGGACCGCTGGCTTTCGCCATGGAAAAAAGTCCTGGCGCGCTGGGGACGTCGTGGAGCCGCGGTGCTTCGTCGTGTGTTGTACCAAGTGTCGCAGCCGCAGCGGACGGCGCGCCTTGTCGTCGCATGCCGCGACAGGTGTCGCAGCAGTGCTGCTTGCGGTTGCCGTCGACCAGGCTGGTCTGGTCCTTTCTATCGCTTTTCGGCGCGCGGGCTGGTTGTTTGCGAGCGTGAGTTCTGAGAGGTTTCAAAAAACGTCGGAAGGGGGACGTGGCGACTGTCGTGGCAGCACGTGATAGTTGGGACATGGAATTATTGGGATGCAGGCCTTACGCCTTCCTTGAATATAAATCTGGTCTTAATCGCACCACTTTGCATCAGTGTTCAACGCCCATTAAACGTTATCATGCACGCCGTCCGACTGCCTGATATTTCAATTCCGAGCTGTGCAGATACATGACGTCATCGCATTCTTGAGTGTCGGTCAGGTTTGCTGGCGGGCCGATCCCATTTGGCATGACGCAGACGTTGGAGCGTTTGTGATTGATGCGAACGTTCAGCGCGATTGGCGCAGATGTCTGACGTGCTGACAGTGAAGACCGGTGCAGATGTCTGACGTGCTGACAGTGAAGACCGGCGCAGATGTCTGACGTGCAGACAGTGAAGACCGGCGCGGATGTCTGACGTGCAGATGGTGAAGACCGGCGCAGATGTCTACCGTGCAGACGGTGAAGACCGACGCAGATGCCTAAGGTGCAGACAGTGAAGCCCGGCGCAGATGTCTGGCGTGCAGACATTGAAGACCTGCGCAGATGTCTAACGTGCAGACAGTGAAGACCAGCGCAGATGTCTGACGTGCAAACAGTGAAGACCGGCGCAGATGCCTGACGTCGGAGCGGCCGTGAGAAGTGCGGAGGCGAGCGCTCGGTCCGGTGCCTGGCGGTGGCCCCGGTCCGGGCCCCACTGGAGGCCACCTCAAGGCTTGCCCGGCAGCCAGCGGCCGCTGACAATGCAGCAGGAATCCGGCCGCTGCAGGCGCCGGCCCGGCTGGCACGTGCGCCCTGCAGACGGCGCCGCCAGGGTCAGCTGATGGATGGCCGGCCGACCCCGGCGCTGGGACGTCTCCGGGGCGCGGCGGCCTCGGACCTGGACGCGAGGCGGGGTCGTGCCCAGCTGCCGGCAGCCGTTGCCATGGCTCCGGGGCGCCACTCAGGGTTCGCCCTGCCTCGTTCAGTCTGTTCACGGTCTCTTTGACATGTGTCCTGTGTTGATGCGGCGCCAGTTGGAGGCAGGGGCACAGGTGCGCCCGACACACTGGACACGTGTCCCGGCGCGCCCGGACGCTGCCGGCCGGCCGCGACCTGACGAGAGTGGCGGGGTGGGCCGGGCGGGCCGGCCGGCTGCCTGCGCAGGGCGGCAGCCGGCGGTGACGGCCGGGCGCGACCTGACGAGTGTGGCCGGGCGGGCCGGGCGGCTGTCTGCGCAGGGCGGCAGCCGGCGGTGACGGCCGGGCGCGACCTGACGAGTGTGGCCGGGCGGGCCGGGCGGCTGTCTGCGCAGGGCGGCAGCCGGCGGTGACGGCCGGCCGCGACCTGACGAGTGTGGCGGGGCGGGCCGAGCGGGCCGACCGGCTGTCTGCGCAGGCCGGCAGCCGGCGGTGCCGGCCGGCCGGCCGCCAGCGGCCAATCAATAGTGACACGGGCCAGCGGCGGCCGGCCGGCCGGCCTCCACTGACACGGGCCGCCAGCCGAAACGAGGACGCGGCGTGTTTGTCGGAGGCGGCACGCTGAGAGCGGACAGAGGGAAGGAGGAGGGACAGAGCGGCAGCGGCGCGGGGCTGGGTGATGGAGGCGACGAGAGCGGGAGACGTGTCTCCAGGGCTGGTGTAGTGGGAGGGAGGCTCGTCATCCGCATGCAAATGGGCTGATCCAGCTGGCAGGAGACCATTTCTGTTCCTTTTTCGGCACAATACATCGGCGGCACGACCTGATCGATGGAGCCGACGCACCATAGCACCAGCGATTTCGCTATCTGATCGCCCCTTGACGTTGCCAAATAGCTGAACATGATTATCCACACCGCTAAAGCAAACAGGCCTGCCAGCTGCTGTTCCCAGCTGTAGCATAGCGGCTCCCCTACGCCACCAGGTGCTGGCCGGTAATCTGACGGGCCCCGCCAGCCGCTGGCCATTGTTCTCCGCATTTAACCCCCGGTTTGTTTTGTGTGGCGACATCGTGCATCAGGTGGGCGGTCTCCCGGCTGAGTGGGCCCGACTGACGACTGCTCATGCTCAGAGGGCCCGACTGACGACCGCTCCTGCTCAGAGGGCCCGACTGACGACCGCTTCCGCTCAGAGAGCCCGAATGACGACCGCTTTTGCTCAGAAGGCCTGACCGACGACCGCTGCTGTTCAGAGGGCCCGACTGACACCCTCCTGAGCACCAGTCGGAGCCTGGGCTGGCCTTCCGTGGCCTGCCGGTCCTGACCGCTGCATGACACTGTTCAGTGTTTGGCCGGTGGACAAGAGGCGGCTCCTGACGCCTGCTGGTGACGTCAGTGCATGTCTTGCCCCCCCCCCCCCCCCGCCCCCTGTGGGTGTGACATCAGGCCGATGGGCGCTTGTCTCATGTCGGATTGCCGCGTCGATTGGCGACGTGCCCGCTTGCCGGACCACTGGCTCTGTCTGACAGGCGTCAGTTCGGCGGTCCGCTGGCATTCTGGCAGAGGTGGGAGCATCGCCGATCTGTTGTCAGGCTGTTCAGGCCGGTCAGGTGGATCGGTGGCCTGCTGCCAGGCGGTGTTCGCTGGATTGGCGGCCTGTTGCCACCCTGTCACGTGGCTCGGTGGCTTATTGCCGGTCTGCCAAGGCCGTGCCGGCGGCCTGCTGCCGGCATGTCGCCAGTGGGTTGCCAGCCTGTCGGAGTGGTGTTGCCGGCTTCTTGTCAGTCAATCATATTTGGATCACTGACCTGGCGTCCGTTTTAACAACGCCAGATCGCCAGCGTGTTGCTAGTCTGTCCGTGCTTGATCGGCGGCCCGTTGTCAGCCTGTCCGTGCTGGATCGGCGGCCCGTTGTCAGTCTGGCCCCGCTGAATCAGTGGCCCGTTGTCAGTCTGTGCTGGATCGGCGGCCCGTTGTCAGTCTGTCCGTGCTGGATCGGCGACCCGTTGTCAGTCTGTCGTTGCTGGATCGGTGGCCCGTTGTCAGTCTCTCCGTGCTGTATCGACGGCCCGTTGTCATTTTGTCCGCGCTGGATCGGTGGCCCGTTGTCAGTCTGTCCGTGCCGCATCGGCAGCCCGTTACCGGTCTGCCAACGCTAGATCGGCGAGCAGTTGCCGGTCCGGCCGGCAAGGCCATTCGGGTAGGCCCCTCCATCTAATGGTAATGCCCGCATTGTCCCGCCTTTTATAGCGTACAACGATAATGAGAATCATGACGGCCGTACCGTATAATGACACGGCGGCCTGGCGAGCTCGTACCAAGGTCGGCCGGGTCAGCGGCTCCAGCTGCGCAGCGGGGGGTGGCAGCAGGCGGGGAGGGGGCGGTCACGCCGGGCGACACGCCGTGTGAGTGCCGGCTTAGCGCGCCACGTAATGACCTCGTGCCAGCGTCGTTTCTCATGGCGTGTTGGGGAGGATGTGTCGGCGGCTGCCGTGGGACGGGCACCTGGGACCCCCTTCACAGCCGTGGGAGACAGCCCTGGGCGCGCCTCTGCCGCCGTAGAAGGGAACCCTGGGCACGCCTCTGCCACCTTAAGAGGGAGGCCTGGAGGCGCATCTGTAGTGGGAGGTGTGGCAGAACCCGCCTCTGCCCCAGCCCGGTGGCCTGGACAAAATCGGCCGATCTGGCGCGGATCACCGAGCGCCGGTGTCGGACAGCGCCGCCCGTGTCTGGAGCTGACAAGGTGTGGCCGGCCCTAGCCGAGGCAGGCCTGCGGCGGAGGCGGCGGTGTCAGACAGCGCCGTCCGTGACTGGAGCTGGCCAGGGCGGCCGGCCCTAGCCGAGGTAGGCCTGCGGCGGAGGCGGCCCGCCGAGCGGCGCGGGCGCGACCGGCGCCAGCACCCGTCGTGTCCCATCATCTGTCAGGATATTGCGGCTGTGATCGAGCGCTTACAGCCGGCTGAACGGACACGCCACAGCTTTCATAGCGACAATTTACGCGCGGGCGCGAAGGACAGGCGACAGCGCGTCACCGGCGGCCCTGAACCGGCTGACCTGACCCCGAGGTCACGCGGCGCCGGGCGCCGACCGGTCGGGCCCCTCAAGGCCAGCAGGAAACACGACCGAGCTCCTCGGCACGCTCTCACTTCTCCAGCGCGCTTAATGCATGGTAATTTATTCACAATGGCGAATGATATCTTCTTTGAAGCGGCTATCAAAACAGACACGGGAACATGACGGCGACCTGCGCTGATGTACGGCTGTGTTTTGGTGAGGCTGCGACGCCCCTCCTCGCCGCAGCGAGCTCACCGCTGCACCGCACACGCGTTCAGCTCGGCTCGGCTCGGCTCGGCTCCCCAGCCGCCGTCGGTGACGCGCGGGACGACCTGGACACAATAGAGAGGAGGTCGCAGCTAGGCGACAGCCGCGTGATGCGGCGGGATGTCGTCGATGGACGGTCAACGGGCTCGTGTGACACATGTTGTTGGAGAGAGTGGTAGCAGGAGATGGAGAGGAGGCCAAGCAACTGTCGACGGGCGCACACCTGGCGCAGTCGGTTTCGACCCTCGCTGTGAAGCGCGCAGACCGGCGGAAGGCTTTGACGGGGGACAGCGTGTTAAACGCCTTAATTCCAAACTTGTAGAACCAGCTCGACGTGTTCCACACACGGTCCAATCTGGTACCGGTTTGGTCTGCATGACGAGTTTGTGTTCGGTCCAGTGCGCTCGGGGAAGGCGAGACCACAAGTGCCGGGCTCCGACGGCTATTTTGGAGCTGGCGCCAGGATGTTTTGGAGCCGACCCCGTGTGTGTGATTCATCTGGGAGCCGTGTTCCTTGTGGCGAGTGGTAATGGCCTCTGGCACACCTGCCTCTATGTTTACCGTCTGACCCGGGATGCCGATGTTATCTTGCTGAATACTCATTTATGTCTGTTTCGGCCAGACGATGCTGGAGCAGCCCTGTCACGTACTCGCTGGCGGCGCCGTTAGCTTGGGAACGGCGAAAGGCGGTCTGTCCGTCTGGAAGTGCCGCTCCGGGCATTTCGGATCTGTCCGGAAGTGCTGCCCCGGGTATTTCGGGTCTGTCCGAAAGTGCTGCTCCGGGCATTTCGGGTCTGACCGGAAGTGCTGCTCCGGGCATTTCGGGTCTGTCCGGAAATGCTTCTCCGGGCATTTCGGGTCTGACCAGAAGTGCTGCTCCGGGCATTTCGGGTCTGTCCGGAAGTGCTTCTCCGGGCATTTCGGGTCTGACCGGAAGTGCTGCTCTGGGCATTTCGGGGTTATCTGAAAGTGCTGCCCCGGGACACAGTCTTTGCGGTTTCTGTGATCCGGTCTCGGTGGATGGTTATGCTGTCCCCGCGATGGAGCATCTCCTGCATCTATGACCTGACCCGTCGGTGGCCTGACCCGTCTGTGGCCCGATCCTTCTGTGACCTGACCTGTCCGTGACCTGACCCGTCTGTGACGTGACCTGTCCGTGATCCGAACTGTACGTGACCTGACCCGTCCGTGACCTGACCTATCCGTGACCTGACCCGTCTGTGACCTGAACCGTCCGTGACCTGATCCTCTGTGACCTGACCCATCGGCGACCTGACCCGTCCGTGACATGATCCGCCTGTGACCTGACCCATCTGTGACCAGACCCATCGGCGACCTGACCCGTCTGTGACCTGACCCATCGGCAACCTGACCCGTCTGTGACCTGAACTGTCCGTGACGTGACCCGTCTGTGACCAGACCCGTCGGCGACCTGACCCGTCTGTGACCTGACCCGTCTGACCCGGGCTGTGTCCGTTCCAGCCCGAGCGGGGTGAGCCTGACATCGGTGGAGGAGGCTCGGCAGTACTTGCGCACAGATGGCACCTGCAAATGCGGCCTCGAGTGTCCGCTCGTCCTGGAGAAGTCGTTCAACTTCGACCCCAAGGTAAGCAGTGCATAGTTGCGGCGATGCTCCGCGCGGCGTGTATAGGGGCCACGTTTCCCGTAAGGTTGCCGTGTTTTGCGCCGTATGTCCTGAAGTTGTTGTGGGCCTTACATGATGTTTTACACGTGTTTGCAGGTGCCGTATTGTCCGCGTTGTTACGTTTATGGCCGCTGTGTTATAGCGTCGAAAACATGTTGAGTGATTGATGATTTGCGTTTTCGGACCTATGATTGCTTGGTCGTCAGCGCCCATCGAAAGCATCCTGCTTTTGCCCGGGGTGTGGGTGGTGCGAAATGAATGGCGTGCCAGCGGCGTGCAATTCGTTATTAGAAAATGTATCGCCACGTTTTCTTGCTACTGACGTGTAGCGCTTGCGCTTTATGTTTGGCTCGCCAGCGTGCATTCTGAGCTTCAAAGGAATCCAAGCGACTTAACAGCGAAGTGGGCCGGTTTGACATGCATGTCAGGCGAAGAAGGGCCGCTACAGAACATAGGAGATTCCCTTCGGACATTAAAGCACTTGGATCGATGACGACCTGAAATTATTCATTGTTATGGGTGGTGAATGTTTATAGATTGATAAACCATGGTGAATAACATAAAACATTATGTGTAAATTTCATGCCCCAATAAAATGTGTCTCTTGGCTGCCAGTACCACAGCACTAGAAAGGGTGAGTGATTTCAGGCAGGAACAGGGGGTTTGACGCGTAGGCAAAAAACAACCGCATACAATTAGTGGTCTGTTCTTATTAGTGGTATGTCAATGCCCGTGACGAGCTTGAGAGAATTTGTACGCTGTTACACGGCCGCCGTTCGCCACCAGAGGCAAGGAACGGAGTTGTGGAATTTTATGAAAGTGACTTGACAGATGAAAACGTCAAGAGCGACCCGACCGCTGGCTCGGTCCGCCGCCGTGTCCGCTCAAGCCTCTCCGGTGACCCGACCGCTGGCTCGGTCCGCCGCCGCGTCCGCTCAAGCCTCTCTCCGCGGACCCGACCGCTGGCTCGGTCCGCCGCCGCGTCCGCTCAAGCCTCTCTCCGGTGACCCGACCGCTGGCTCGGTCCGCCGCCGCGTCCGCTCAAGCCTCTCTCCGCTGACCCTTACCCGACCGCTGGCTCGGTCCGCCGCGTCCGCTCAAGGCTCTCCCCGCTGACCCGACCGCTGGCTCGGTCCGCCGCCGCGGCCGCTCATGCCTCTCCCCGCTGACCCGACCGCTGGCTCGGTCCGCCGCCGCGTCCGCTCAGGCCTCTCCCCGCTGACCCGACCGCTGGCTCCGTCCGCCCCCGCGTCCGCTCATGCTCTCTCCGCTGAGCGGCGCCCGTCGGCGGCCGCCTTCGCACCTGTGGCCGTGTTTGCGCTGATGTCTGTCTGTCGCCGCGGCGGCCGTTAAGGCCGCTGCGGGCCGCCGCGGCGTATGTGCCTGTCTGGCGCGGGCGACGCCGGTCCGGCCCGGGACGGCGGCCGGCCGCCGCCCGGCGCCCGTATTGATAGGGTGTCGAGAATGAACGATGGCCGGCCGGCTAATGGACGCGGGCCATATGCGCCACCGATGTATTCAGCGACCGGGCGGCGACTGTCGTTATCTCGGCCGGCCGCCCGCTCCGGAGGTGCGGCGGCCGCGCCACGTATGGCGCGGCCTCGATCATCAGATGGGCCGGCTGGCGCGCCGGCCGGCTCCAGCTCCCGGCCACGGCCGCGCGCGCTCCGCGCTGTCCGCCGGCGAACGCCCTCCGGCCGGGGAGCGCGTGTCGCCGCCGCCGTCTGGCTCCGGTGCGCGACCGTCACCGGGTGTCACGGTATCACGGTATCACGGTATCGCACGGTATCACGGTCATCGCCAGCACGGCCATCGCCCACGTGTGCGGCGCGCCTGGTGCTGTCCGTGCTCCACGCTGGGTGCTGAATCTAACGCTGGAGTACGCGGAAGCATCGACCAAACACACGGCCTTGGCACGGAGTCTGTGACGTGCATCCCAGTCACGCCCGTTATACCTGACCCAGACGAGTACTACCTTGTCCACGGCTGGAGCGCCCCAGCCACAGTGCCGTCGTAACTGCTTCGTACCCCGGGTGTCATCAATATACTCGAGAAAAGGTATCGTTCTGGGACAAGTGTTGCGACATCAGTGTGTTCAAGAGCCGTCGTGTTGGTACATGAATGTTTATCGGCGCAGCGCTGGTTTTTGTACGCCGCCTGCGTATACTTGTGCCATTAAGCTAATGTGCTGATCCTCTTACCACCTCCCGTGTAGTGGGGGAGCTAATTAAAACCGTCGAATCGTTGCAAGCACAAAGCTCCGTAGTCTGCGGAGCAATCATGGGCTGATGACGCCATAAATCTGTGTGTTTTACTCACCGAACTCTTCCGGGTCATCTATTTGCTCTCGTTCGCTGGGCTCCCAGCCGTTACTATTGTCCGCTGTAGAGTCAGCAGTACTGGCCGGCGGGCGCGGCCCCCCCGTCATCCCCACTTGTTCCACAGGGGGGGGGGGGGGGGCGACGCGCCACCTTGTCTTCAACAGGCTGACCCGTGCTTGGTGGCAGTCGCATTGTAGCGGACTGCTCGCTGGGAGGAGTCTCGGCCTCCCTGCCAGACTGGCTACCCTTAACAGCGGCGGTTTGTTAGCAGAGCGGCGGCAGTGACTCCCGGCGGTCTGTTAGCAGAGCGGTGACAGTGAGCCCGGGCGGTCTGGTAGCAGAGCGACGACAGTGAGCCCCGGCGGTCTGTCAGCAGAGCGGCGACAGTGAGCCGCGGCGGTCTGTCAGCAGAGCGACGAAAGTGAGCCCCGGCGGTCTGTTAGCAGAGCGGCGACAGTGAGCCCCGGCAGTCTGTTAGCAGAGCAGCGACAGTGAGCCTCGGCGGTCTATTAGCAGAGAGGTGACAGTGAGCCCGGGCGGTCTGGTAGCAGGGCGGCGACAGTGAGCCAGCCCCGACGGTCTGTTAGCAGAGCGGCGACAGCGAGCCCCGACGGTCTGTTAGCAGAGCGGTGGCAGTGAGCCCTGGCAGTCTTAGCAGAGCGGCGATAGCTCAGCCCCAGTCACCGCTCTCTAGACATGACGCATTTAATTGTGGGCCTGTTCTCATTTTGTTCTCGGCGGGAGACGGGCGGCTCGTGACCTATTATGGACAGAGCTGAGCGTCACATCCATCCGCAGCCGGCGAGCGGCTGAAGGACAGCGGTGTGAGGCGCCGCCCGGACCGACCCCGGTCTGTTCCTCGCCGCGTGGGCGTGGCGGCGTCACGGGCCGTGGCCGCCGCGTGTACCGTGGCGAGACGGCGGGGCGCTGAACTGGTCGTTTTTCGGCCCGATAAGCCACTCGCAGCCGGCCGCTGTCAGCCGCGTAATCGCCGTCAAGCCGGGGATTAACACGTGCCGGCCCGCCCCCCTGCCAGGTGGGCGCGTGCCGGTGGTGTGGACACGGCGGGGGACGCGCCCCTGTGGGAGCCGCGTGCCGCTCCCGTACCCTTCCCCACCCGGAGCGGTGACTCAGCCGCGCGCGTCGCCGGCCCGGGCCGCAGGTGGCACTGCCCGGGGGCTCTGTGTGTGTGTACCGCCGCTGAGCGCAGACGAACCGGTAGAGCCCGGCCGTCGCAGGCCGGGCTGGGCTGGTATGACCTGACCCGACCTGACCTGACCTGATCTGATCTGATCTGATCTGACCTAACCCTGCCTGGCCTGACCTGAATCGCCGGCAGGTGATCACGCGGCCATGGAGCAGCGCCGGCGGCACCGTCAGCCCCAGCGACACGGCCCAGACGTGCAACCACCGGCGAAAACGGCCCCACCTCCTGCCGCACCGGCTCTTCAGGAAAGGTGAGCCTCTTTCGGCGAAGTGGCGTGCCACGTCCACGTTAGCCGCCGCCGCTTGGCCGGAGCCGTGCCGGCCGTGACGTCACGGGGGACTGCCGGAGGGGTGTCGGCCGAGGGTGCCCCGCACGGACCGGCGGGATCGATGCCCAGGTGTGGCGCCGTGTCGTCCGCCAACGCCGCCCCCCGCCGCCGCCGCCTCGCCGGACTGAAACTCCCAGCCCGTGTTGTGATACACGCGGCGGCCGTGTTGTGATACACGTGACGCTGACAGCGTCGACGGCGTCGGGCCGCCGGACAAAGGCGTGTTTTTGGCGCCGGTAACGGGCGGTGCGACAAAAACAGCGCGCGCGCGCGCCGCCAGGCGCGGCGGCGCGCCGTTTGGCGCCGATTGGCCGAGGACGGGCCTATCTGTCTTGGCAGCCGGCGGCCGTCCTCCCGGCCGACGTCGGCCGACTTTGCGCCGCGTTTTTCCGCGGAAGTGGATTGGCTGAAGAGTTGAGGCGGTTCCGTATATCAACTTCCGCCGCTGTCGGAAGATTGCCTCCCGGAGCAGTTCTGGGAGCCGACAAAGAAGAACGACGCAGAGATGGGGCTGGACGATGGACGCGCTGATTGTGTCTCGGGAATGGAGGAAGGGAAATTGTTTGTAAGACGTCGACGCGTCCCGACTGACGTCTGGCGCGTGCATCGGGTTGTGTCGGCAGGGCATATTGCGATGCGAGTTACCAGGCTGCGTGCTTGCTGTGTGTGGGTGATGTTCTAGCCTGGAGAAGAAAATCTGATGTGAAAGCTCCCACTCGTTTCGCTGGGCGGTAGCCTGCTGTCGTTTCATGAGCGTGTTGTGCTGCTGACTGCAGAAGCCGTATCTGGCGCCGTCCGCATGCCGACGCGCTATCTGACCCGATCTCGTCGGGTGTATCGACGCGCCGCGGCCGCTCCCTTTGTCCGGCAGCGGCATTGTGGCGGCCCGCTGATGACGCGCCTTTGTTGGGGCCTGCACTATCTGCCGCCGTATCGGGCCGGCTCCCCGCCGCCCGCCGCCCGCCGTGTGCGTGCGCCGCCGCGGCCGCCGCTGCAGAGTCCACTCACCCCCGGGCCTGCGCCGGCACGCACGCACGGCCGTAAATCGCCGCCAGTGCCGGCTCATCTGCATACGATGGGCCGCAGCGGCCGTTGCTGCGGCCGGCCGGTGGCGCTGACTGCCGCTGGGTGGGTGCCGCGGCCGCGCCAGCGCCCGCACCGGTGGCAGCTCGCCGCCGCCGCCGCCGCCGCCGCTGCCGCCGCTGGGTGACGACCCCCCGGCTGCCAGCGGCGGTCGGCCTGACGCGCCCGTGCCGCCTCCATTAGCGGGCGGACAGGCGCGCGGCAGGCCTCCATTAGCGCAGGGGCGCCCGCCCGCCCGCCGCCCCACGGAGCCGGTGTCGCCCACGGCCCGTCCGCGGTTGACCTGGGGTCACTGACGCCCCGCAGAGCCAGTGCCACGTACGGCCGGTCCGCGGTGTGAGCGGGTGATACTCGGTCAGTGACGCCCCGCGGACCGACGCCGTCGCCGCGGAGGTTGATCGGGCAGTGTCATGGTCCGTCCAGACCATGTCATGGCCCGTTCAGATCGTGTCATGGCCCGTCCAGATCGTGTCATGGCCCGTCCGGATTGTGTCATGACCCGTCCAGATCGTGTCGTGGCACGTCCAGATCGTGTCCGATGGGACGGCGGGCGCTCTGCCGGCCGGCGGCCGGTCTGCTCATTACCCTGCTGTCCGGCACTGTTTTGTCCACTCGGCTTTCACCGGCAGCTGCACTGACCTCCGGCGGCCGCTTAAAAAGTTAATTGCGTGCGATAGTATCGGTTTGGAGGTGGGCTGCTGCATTTGCACGGATGCCGAACGCGCTCCCGGCTCATAACGCCGCCATAAATTGCGGTAATGGCGGCTGGCCATTGGCAGTCACAGCCCAGTGAAAACAACCCGAACCACTCACGTGCAGCGCTGAGCTGCACGGCCTTTCTCTTGACGGCTTCCGTGTTGCTCGGCGACGGATCGGTTTGGATGCCGTCTGATCGTGTTGTTTAACCTTTGTCGTCCACCCCTCGTCGCGTGGTATCTACACCTCTCTTCTCTGTCTCGCCGACTTGACTCGCCCCCTCTCCGGCTGTCACTTTCGCTCCGGCAGCCGTTTGTCTGCGGTCGGCCCGAGTGCGCCCCATTGATTGCCGGGCTGTCGTGCCGCTGCGCCAAACGAGCGGAGCGCCCCGCTCGGCCTGGGCCGAGCCGCTTGATCTTGATTAAACACGGCCTGGATCAATTGAGGTCGCGGCCGGCTGGCCTTTTATCCGTCCCATCAGCCGGTAATCCGCTCAATTTGTTGTCGCCGCCGCCCGCGCTGTGTCTGTTTGTGTTTGTCGGCGGGCCGGTGCGGCGCGTGTGGCGCGCACAGACCGCCCCCGTCATCAGAACGGCGCCGCGCGCCGCGAGGCAGGACCCCCGCTCGCGTGCTGCACCACCGCCGGGAGACGAAGGTGCCGTATGGTCCGGTGCGCCGGCGGGCTTGTGTTCACGGCAGACGGGCCGGCGTGCCTCTCACGGCGGCGGTGGCGGCGGCGCGGTGGCCGTGCAGCGGCACGCGCGACCGCATCTGTCGCGGCTGGGGGTCGGTGAGACGGCGCGGCCGCTGCCGCCGCTGCCGACGCTGCCAGCGTGGCGATCGATGTCGCCGCGCCGGGATGGTCTCGATTAGCGTCGGCCGAGACGAATCTGGCGGCGGTCGGCGGCCGCGACACGTCGGCACTCGTGTTCCGGGCGGCGATCAATGAGTGGCCGCGCCGCCGCTGCTGCCATCTGCCGGCGGGCGGCGGCGGCTCGGCCGGGCCGGCCGGGGCTCGACCCGGCCAGAGGCGCCATTGGCGGCGTCAGGCCGCACGGCGTTGTCGCCGCGTAATGACACGTGCCGGACTGCCGCTAACGAGCCTAGCGGCCGGTCCGCCCCGCGCATCTGGCGCGGCGCGCCCGGCGTACCGCCCTCTGCCCCGCCGACCGGTGCTCTGGAACGGTGCCGCCCGCTGCCGGGAGGACACCGTTTGCCGAACGATATGCCGAGACGGTGCTCTGGAGCAGCGTCCCGGGTCGGCGCCCCGGACCAGCGTCGTCCGCCAATGTCCGAGCTGACCGTGCCGGAAACGCCTGGTCCGATGGATGGCGGTGCTGCTTTTCTAGCTATTCTTGCATCAGCATGACATGCGGATAACATTCTTCCATCTTTTCACTAGCCCATTTGCTGCTTGTCTGTGGACTTGCCATCTGTTCCCAGTGACACGGGTTGCCAGACTGTCGGCCTGTCCTCTCGGTGTTTCGCTCCTCCCTCCCTCTGCCGCACGGCGTCGTATGTCTCACTCCCCCCTCCCTCTGCCGTGCGGTGCCGTACGTCTCACTCCTCCCTCCCTCTTCCGCGCGGCGCCATATGTCTCATTCCTCCCTCCCTCTGCCGCGCGGTGCAATACATCTCGCTCCTACCTCCCTCTGTCGCGCGGCGCAATACATCTCGCTCCTCCCTCCCTCTGCTGCGCAGTGCCGTACGTCTCACTCCTCCCTCCCTCTTCCGCGCGGCGCCGTATGTCTCACTCCTCCCTCCCTCTGCCGCGCGGCGCCGCACGAGGCCTGCCTTCTCACTCCTGCACAGAGCGGTGTCTCTTAACTCGTCGCTCTCGGCGCCCTTTGTTCCCGGGAAATGCTCCTCAGCTTTTAGCGGAACCAAACCGAACGCGCTCGGCGGCTTGATTGCCGCGAATCTCTTTGTCTGGCGGAGCTGGCTCGGGACGAGCGACCGGGCCGGGAGTCGCGGCCGGCCCGTGACTTACGGCCCGACGCGCGGCCGCCGCCCCGGCTGAATCACGACAGCCGCGACAGGCCGGCGGCTGTCGCGATGCGAGCGCCGGCTGCTGGGATCAGCCCAGGGCCCGGCGCGATGTGTGGCTGTGCTGTGGAGAGTTCTGGCCGCGCCAGCTGCTGAGATCAGCCCAGGGCCCGGCGCGGTGTGTGCTGGGTTGTGGAGAGTTCTGGCCGCGCCGGCTGCTGAGATCAGCCCAAGGCCCGGCGCGATGTGTGCCGCGCTGTCGGGAGTTCTGGCCGCGCCGGCTGCTGAGATCAGCCCAGCGCCCGGCGCGATGTGTGCTGTGCTGTGGGAGTTCTGGCCGCGCCGGCTGGTGACGTCGGACGTTCGCGTCCCACTGGGGATGTTTGTTTTGACGTGTTCGGTGTTTTCGGTCCGCGCGAGGGCCGGTCGGTGTCGTTGCTCTGACAGCCGGCCGTGTTTGGAGTGGTATGACAGTCTGTCCCGTGTGGCACTCTGCGCACCATTGTCCTGCCGCCGCGGCGCGTGGCGTTGCGTTTTGCTGGTGGTGATGGTCTGCCGCTGTGCTGCGCCGGAACTGAATCGTTCTAGCTAGCTGTCACTGAGCCGTGCTGCGTTTTGTCCGGAGGTTCGGCACCTGTGCTGCCCTGTGTTTGAATTGTACTACCGCTAACTAACTTTGTGCCGTGTGATTGTATGGACGGGCTTCTGTACTGGCGACTGTTTGAACCGTCCCGACGGTAGGGTGACATGCCGCTGACCGTCGCCACCTGTGTCTGGCTCCGGCGCGCGTCCGGTGTCCGCCGGCTCCGGAGTCGGCGGACACGGACGGCCCTGCTCCCTGGTGAGGCGTGTTGGTCGCTCCCGCCGCGGGCGCCCGCTGCAGCGCGCTCGCAGCTGAGGCCGCTCGGCCGGGGCTTGTTTGCGCGGCCGCTGGCGGACAGGTGTCACAGCGTGGCCCGCTCCTCTGCCCGCAGACGTGCCGCCCACCTTCCAGGAGCAGCGCTGCAACCCGCACAACAACCCCTTCTTCAAGGAGCACATGCTGCAGGTATGCGACGGTGGGCGGACGCGGTAACAACAGTGGCACGTGCTGCACCGATGCAGGTATGCGAGGGCGGAGCGGGACGAGGTAGCAACGCTGACACGGCTGTAGGTAGACGTGGTCAGATCGGAAACGGCGTCGGCACATACAACGGCAAGGCAGCCGGCCGTGGGAATGGTGAACAATAGCAGCACACGCTGCTGGTTAACTAGTGTGGCGTGGCTGTGGGTAACAGCGGCAGCAGGGCAGGTGGCGTCCGTCGGCCGTGCCTCCCGCCCTGGCCTCCGGTGCCAGGTCGGGCGCGGGTGCAGCCGGCCGTGGCGGTCCGCACCGCCGCCACCGCCCGGCCAGTGTCCAGCCCGCGGGAGACCCGGCGCCAATCGATCACGGCCGGCCGGCCGCGCCGCAACCGCCGCGGACAAAGCGGCCGCCGGAGAGCGGCGCGCCGTTTTTGTCGCGGCTGCGTGCGGCGGCCGCGGCGGGCGGCCGTCACGAGCGCGGCGGCGGCTCGTGATGGCCCGCGGCGGTCCGCGCCGCCGGCCCGTCTGCGCCGCCCAGAGCTGCGTCCTCACAGCGCGCTTCAGAGCTCGGCGCGTGGGTCAGCCTGGCCCGGAACGCGCCGCGCGCCGACCGCCGCCAACCTGCGCAGGGCTCGGAGCCCCGTTAGCCGACTCGCGCGGTCCAGCTCGGCCGCCAGGTCAGCCCAGCCGCGGCCATTGATCGCGCGGCGGCCGGCGGCCATCCGCCGACGGCCGGGGCCGGGGGTGGCGGCGGGTCGCCGGCGGCCGTGCCGGCAGCCGCGGGGATGGCGCCGGCGCCCGACACGCCCCAGAATAGCCGGCACGCGGCGCGTCCGCCCCCGCCGACGGCACGTGGCCCGGTGGCTGCGGCCCGGCCGCCCATGACGGGCCGCCGGCCGAGCCGACGGAGCCGGCCGGACGCCGTTATAGATCCGCCGCCGCGCCGCGGCCGCCGACGACGGCCGATTGGAAAGTGTCAAACCAGTTTCGAGTGCAATTGGAAAGCGATCGGAGATTGGATTGTGACAGGCGCCGGAAGCGGGGCTTCGGCCTGGCGGGCGGCCGGTCGGCCGCTGCTGGGGCTGGGCGCGACGGCCGGCGGCCGGCTGGGATGCCACACGTGTCAGCCCGGCCCCACCGCAGCCATCGCGCTCGGGAGGCGCGCCGAGCGACGCATTGTTCGCCGACGGCCGCGAGCGCGCCGCGCGCTGTTTGTTTGCGCGCGTCGAGTGGCCTCTTTCATCACGGGCTGTCTCGCCGGTGAACGGTGGGGCGCGCCCGGCATGGCGTCGTCGGGTGGCGAGGCGGCGGTCGGTGGGCCGATGTCGTCGGGTGGCGGGGCGACGGTCGGTGGGCCGATGTCGTCGGGTGGCGGCGGCGACGGTCGGTGGGCCGATGTCGTCGGATGGCGGGGCGACGGTCGGTGGGCCGATGTCGTCGGGTGGCGGGGCGACGGTCGGTGGGCCGATGTCGTCGGGTGGCGGGGCGACGGTCGGTGGGCCGATGTCGTCGGGTGACGGGGCGACAGTCGGTGGGCCGATGTCGTCGGGTGGCGGGGCGACGGTCGGTGGGCCGATGTCGTCGGGTGGCGGGGCGGCGGTCGGTGGGCCGATGTCGTCGGGGGGCGGGGCGACGGTCGGTGGGCCGATGTCGTCGGGTGGCGGGGCGACGGTCGGTGGGCCGATGTCGTCGGGTGACGGGGCGACAGTCGGTGGGCCGATGTCAGATGCGAACCTGATTCGCGTCCAGTTCATTCGCGCTGTTCACCTGTCGGCGGCTGGGGTCGACGGTGTTTGGGCGGCGGCGGGCTGACGCAGCGCCGGTCGTCGATCGGTCATGCTCGCTGGTCTGGAACGGGCTGGACAGACGGCCCGACCGCGCCCTGTTTGTTCCGGCTCGGACCGTAATGGTGTGCCTCCCGCCAGGCCATGGAGCAGATGAATATGCAGCAACAGCAACAACAGCAGCATCACCAGCATCATCAGCATCATCAGCATCAACAGCATCAACAGCAGCAGCAGCAGCAGCAACAACAACAGCAGCAGCAACAGCAGCAACAGCAACAGCAGCAACAGCAACAGCAGCAACAAGAGCAGCAGCAAAAGCAGCAGCAGCAACAGCAACAACAGCAACAGCAGCAGCAACAGCAGCAAAAACAACAACAACAACAACAACAACAACAACAACATCATCAACAGCAGCAGCAGCAACAGCAGCAACAACAACAGCAACAACAGCAAAAACAGCAGCAGCAACAGCAGCAACATCAACAGCAACAGCAGCAGCAACAGCAACAGCAACAGCAACAGCAGCAAAAAGAGCAGCAACAAAAGCAGCAGCAGCAGCAGCAGCAACAACAGCAGCAGCAACAGCACCAACAGCAACAACAGCAACAACAGCAACAGCAACAGCAACAGAAGCAGGAGCAGCAGCAGCAGCAACAGGCGAGTCAACACCAGCAGGACCGACAGCAAGAACTCCACTCTCAGCGACATCAACAGAAAGAACTCCACCGTCAGCAAAAACAGCAAGAGCTCCATCAGCATCAGCAGCAGCAGCATCAACACCAGCACCAACACCAACACCAACACCAACAGAAAGAGCAGCATCAAGAACAGTACCAGCTACAGCAACAACACCATCATCAGCAACAGCAGCACCAACAGCAGCACCAATTAGAGCAGCAGCAGCAGCGGCACCAGCTAGAACAGCAGCAGCAGACCCCGTGGTGCCGCGGGTCACCGCTGCCTCCGACGGCGTCGCTGCCGAGTCGGGCGCCGTGGGACGAGCTGCGCCGGCGGCGACAGCTGGTCCGCGGCCGGCGCCGCTCCAGCCTCACGGGCCGCCGTTCGCCCTGCCCAAACGTCGACGTGCGTCAGCTGGACTGCGACTCGCCTCCGGTGGCCGGCGCCGGCGGGACGGCGACCGCCGCCGCCGCGTCCGCGGCCGCCGCACAGACGCTCAGCTTTCTGGAGGACCCGAGCGGCTACCTGGCGCAGCAGACTCAGCTGCTCAACAGCACCATGCAGGACAGGTTGAGCCCGGTCCCGGCGCCGGCCGTCGAGTCTGCCGCGTCGCCGCCGTCGTCGCCACCGCCGCCGCCGCCTCCGCCGCCGGTGGACCCGCCCGAGCTGGGCTGGCCGGGCCCATCGCCCTCTTCCGCCTCTGCGCCTCCCCTGCCGTCACCACCACCGCCACCACCGCCGCCGCCGCCGCCATCTCCGCCGAGCGCCGACTCGACGCCTCCGCCGGCTGAGCCAGCGTCTCCGGCGGCGGTGGCCAGCCCGGCGGCCGCGACTTCAGAGCTGGCGGCGGTGGAGGAGCCGGAACCGGAGCCGGCGCCGGCGCCGGCGCCGGCGCTGGCGGTCGCCTCTGAGCGTGTGGTGACTCGGGGTGCGGTGACCAGCGCGCAGCACCCGAGTGCGGCCCGACCGGGCTCGGCGCGACCGGCGCCGACGGTCGGCCCCCAGCCAGCGCGTGCCTCTGTCACCACCACGCCCACCACGGTGATGGCGACGCCGCGGCCGCCGGCGGCCACCCGGCCATCCCCGGCCTGCCAGCCGCGCCGCGCCACTCCGCCGACGCTGGCGCCGGCGCCGCCGCCCCAGCCGCAGCCGCAGTACCAGGTGCTGGGCGGCTCGGAGCTGCCGCTTATGCAGCAGCTGCCGGCCGGCCAGATCATCCTGCCGTCCGGACAGGTGATCCTGACGCAGCCGATGCAGCCCATGCTGCAGTACGTGAACGCCTTCCCGATGCAGAACCAGCTGCTGCTGCCGAGCGGCGGCCTGCTGCAGACTGTGGAGGAGCCGCCACGGCCGCCGGCGCCCGCCGCCGGCCGGCGCCGCCGCCGTAAGCCGGCTGCCACCGTGGCGAGCATCCTGCAGCGGGGCCCAGACGCCGGCCGCGGCGCCGGGCGTACTCGGCGGGCTGCCCACCTTCCTGCTGGGCGGCGCCGGCAAGCCGGGTCCACTGGTCCTCAGTCCCGGCCAGGCGGGCCTCAACTTTCTGCAGCCCCTGCTGCTGCCCGGCGCCGGCGGCCAGGTGTTCATCCAGAACGTGGGCGGCCCGCTGCTCTCGACCGGCTCTGTATTCCCGGTGAGCGCCGCCGCGCCGGCCGCCGGCGGCCAGCTCCTGCAGGTGCTCTCCGTGCTGGGTGACAGCGCGGCGCCCGTGCCCGCGGCGCCCGTGCCCGCGGCGCCGGCGCCGTTCGCGCCGGTCACTTCCGTGACTCAGGCGGCGCCACCGCCCCCGCCGCCGCCGCCACCGCCGCCGCCACCGCCGCCGCCACCGCCGCCACTGCCACCGCCGCCGGCGGCGGCAGCGCAGACGTGTATGCCGGCGGACTCGAGCACTCCGGACGGCGGCGAGCCGTGGGGCCGCGCCACGCCGGCGCCGCCGCCCGACGCCGAGCTGGTGACCTCCACTGGCGAGCCAGCCGACACGGACGCCGACGAGTCGCCGCCGGCGCCCCTCAAGCGCAAACGGCCACCGCAAGGTATGGCCGTGTTACGACGTAGTAGGCGGGCGGGGAGCAGCCCGCTGGCAGTCTCGTGCCGGATAGCTCAATTGGGAAGGCTTCTCTTTCGGAGGCTCATTGTCGGCTCTGACTTAATTAAGCCGGCTTCTTTACGACTTCTCTCTGTATGTCATCACAACACTCATTTGCATTCCTAGGCACGTATTGTTTTGTGCCGTGGGTGAAAGCGGTTGTCGACGCTCCAGGCGTCCTGTTTTGACGCTCGATGAGGGGACGACACCCTAGCTTCTGTCGTGTGGAGCGTACGCCCGTTGCTGACCTGACGATGACCCAGCCGTGATCCACCGCCCACAGAGGAGGAGCCGCCCCGGGCCGGATTCGCTGTCGGTGACCTGGTGTGGGGCAGCAACCAGGGCCTGGACTCGTGGCCGGGCCGGGTGATCCAGCGCTCCGACGTCCAGGTACGCGGCCCTTGACCCGTTCCGTCCAGGTACGCAGCTCTTGCCCTGCTCCGTCCAGGTACGCAGCCCTTGGCCCGCTCCGTCCAAGTACGCAGCCCTTGACCCGTTCCGTCCAAGTACGCAGCTCTTGCCCCGCTCTGTCCAAGTACGCAGCTCTTGCCCCATTCCGTTCAGGTACGCAGCTCTTACTTCGCTCCGTCCAGGTACGCAGCCCTTGCCCCGCTCTGTCCAGGTGCGCAGCCGCCCCGAGCCGTTCCGTCCAGGTACGCGGCCCTTGACCCGCTCTGTCCAGGTACGCGGCCCTTGACCCGCTCCGTCCAGGTACGCAGCCCTTGACCCGCTCTGTCCAGGTAGGCAGCTCTTGACCCGCTCCGTCCAGGTACGCAGCCCTTGACCCGTTCCGTCCAGGCGCGCAGCCATCGACCCGCTCCGCTTGCGCTGCTGATGCGAAGCGACGGCGTCACTCCGCGCATGTGCACTCTGAAAGCCGAACCTACCCCTGAATGAACATGGAGTGTGGTGTGTTGACGAGCGATCATTGGTGACGGCGTGGTTGATGATCGGTGTGCAGCGACGGCGGCGACTCGCCGGTCTGGTGCGGGTCGAGCGGCGGACCAGCTGACGCGTGCGCCCCGGCCGCCGTTGCAGCCGTGCGGGCCCGGCCGGGTCTGGGTGCGCTGGTTCGGGGACCACACCATGTCGCCGCAGCCAGTCGCCCGCCTCAGGAAATTCCACACCCACAACACGGCCAAACACAAAAAGTAAGTCCGTGCGAGTGACCGTTGAATCGCCGCTTGACGCTCAGGCCGTGGGGTCGTCTTGCGTGCGGGGTGTCCGTTCATCGGGCAGGTCTGCGGGAGACGACGGCTCGTCTAGGCCGGTGACGGCGTGGGTGATTCCACTGTATCGGCAGGTGGATGCTGCGGCCGGGTCAAAGGCGGCTGATGTATTGATCCCGGTGATGCTTTGTTCGCAGATCTCTCGCGGTGAACAGTAGTTTTGAAGAGGCTCTGCAGGAGGCGCTGACGGCGGTGAACAGACAGCGAAAGTAGCAGTTTGTGATCGTGTCAACAGATGGCAGCTAACTCGAGTGCAGCCGTACAAATCCCGAGTCAAGTATTCGTGTGGCTCTCTAGTCGAAATGGGATCTGATGAGGATCTGGTGTGACGCGAACGTTGTTTTCCATACTCTCCAAGAGTTTATTATTTTTACCGACGTCGTTTTACATAGCGTATTGTTGGAGTCTTGTCAAATTGGGAGTGCTCGACTCAGTCTGAGCGTTTGTTCAAGCGCCCACGTCTACTCCATTGTTGTCAGGTCTTCTTCTAGGGTGTGCCGAGTTTAAGATGGTATATGGCCTCTTCCCTTTAGTGCTTTCAGCCGTTTTATTTCATATCCTTTCGGACGTGATAGCGGCGGCGATCGGACCGGCGCTGGGCGCGGCTGGGCGCGAGGTGCCGTCTGCGGCCACCGGGCCGCGCGGCAGCGGCGCGCGCGCATGCGCAGTCGGCCGGCCGACGCCACGAGTACAAGCAACCTGTGTTATCGCGGCGGCGCGCTGCGGCGAACCGACCGTGCCCAACGCGCGTTGTTGTCGAATGAAGGTGTTTACTGTAGGGAGGCGCCGTCCCCGTACCACTCTAAGTGGCCTTACCGTGTTGTTACAGTTCAAGGTGTGAGTCACGTAAGTTGGACGTCGGTTCATATGGATGGCAATGGTGTGAGTTCGATTGGATTGGGTGAGGTCAGTATCTCCCTCCCCCTTCGTCTTCGGTCTGACTACCATATCTCTGCTGAAAGAATGCCAATGCTTCGGTACAACCTGGCCAGCAGGTCGGAGGTAGGTGTAGTCCTATCAACACATGCTTTGCACTAATTCCATGTTGGACGTCCAATAAATAGTATTATGTACGTGTAGTCACTGTTGGCGCGTGCGTGGTACGGTGCTGGATGGCGGTGTTACGGGCCGAGTCTCTCAGTAGAGGTAATATACTTCGCCGCTCGGATGTCGTGAGGTTCGTGGACCGTGAGGCGGAGAACGTGAAGCTTACAGCGATGGTAACACATGAAATCGCACGCGGGTGATGAAGTACACGGCGGAACGAAACGGATGGCCGGGGAGCGTCAGTGTTGCTTGCGCTGCTGCGTGGTGCGCTCCGGGCCCGTGCCCGGTGGCGCCATCTATGCGCCGAGGCACCGGAACAGCAGCCCCTTCCACCCGGTGGAAGGTGCTGAGCGTGGCGCGGGCGGAGCAGCGCGCGTGTTGGAGTCAGGTGTTTTTGTTCAGTTGTTGGTTAGAGCGGCCCGTCATTCGTCTTGCTTTTGTGCTCGGCGATCCTTCCGCTCTAGACCGCGTAGAGGGCTGTCCGCGCGGGGCCTCTGCGGTGACACTTAGCGGCAGCAGCGTTGGTTCCGTGGGCGCCAGGGGACCATCCTCCGCCAGTTGCATCGACACCTGACGGCAGTGGGTGAGCTGACTGCTGTGAGGGGCGAGTAACTGCTGGTCATCAGGACGTCAGGTCTATGTGACGTCACTGCTCGTCGTCAGGACGCCAGCAGGTCTGCGTGAGTGCCTGGATGGGTTTTCAGTTGAGCTTTGTACTCTTAACTGTATTGACAGGCGCAACTGTCGTGCGGCGTCGTGTCGGCGCCTCTCCGTCTGTAGATGGCGCCTTAGACAGCAGCGCTGCTGTCAGGTGGGGGAATTATCAAAACGTCCAGGGACGCAAAGTCCGGAGTCGCAAAGTCCAGAGTCATAAAGTCCAGTGTTCAAAACCTCCAGTATCTATGGCAACCAGGCTAGTCTGGATTCCTGCCCCTAGATAACACTACAGAAGCAACGCTGAGTCCTGCGACTACTTCCCTCTTTTGTCAACAGATGGCACAGTCAACCTAGCATTCCACCGATAATCGCGTGATGCGTACAGTCAAGCATGGTTGCTATACATTACATAGGCGCCTGGCGGCCGTGTCCGGCCTGGGTGCAGTCGCGCTCCGGGGCTTCCCGGCGGACTGGGCGCAGATGCACCGGGCGGCGGCGCGGCCTGAGGCATGGTGGGTGGCGCGGGCTTGGCAGGGGCCGCTGCGCCCGAGGGGTAAGCGGGCTCTCCCGCCCCGCCGCTGCTGCCTGGGCCTCAAATGCCAGGGTACACTCGGTTGCTCAGGGACCCTTCATATTGGTATCGGGTTCTTTCCACTTGCTTGGAGGACCCCGTGCTGTTGCTGGGGCCCTATATAAGGTAACGCTCCGAGACACTCGATGCTCAGGGGCCCTCTTCATTGACCTATGGCTCTTTCCCTTTTTGAGCTTATTTGCTGAGAACCCTTCACTTGTCAGAGCTCTCTCTGTTAACCTGCCCGGGCACTCTGGATCACACAGGGGCGTTAATTCATGTACACTGATCTTCTGCTAGTGCCCTTTTTCAGGGGATCCTATACTCCGGCCGGACCCTATGTGTCAGCCTGCCGGGGTGCTTCCGACCGTTCAAGGGTCCCGCCATATTGGTGTTAGGTTACCACACGACATTGGTGTTAGGTTCTTCTCGCTTGTTATGAGGACCCTTCACTGTTCATTGGAGCCTCTTTGTTGGCCTGCCACGGCAGTTCCGATTGCTCAGGTACCGTCCATATTGGTCTCGTTTTTTCCACATTACAAGAGGGCCTACGCCGTTGACCGGGACCTAAAACTAAATCATTTTTATTCGGGATTTACTTCTCACCGACAGATGACTGAATTTGCGGCTCTGGCGATTACGCCGATGAATTCGTTATTGTCATTGTCGGACATAAACAAATTAAAAAATAATGTCGGACACGACGCCGCTGGCGCCGTGCATCTTATTTCCATTGTTTATAGAATTTGTGACTATTATTTTACCTGTAAGTTAAGTTTTAATATATTTTTTGAAGATAAGATATTCTGTATTCCCCTGCAACAGACAAAGCAAAAACTCTGCATTAGTCCTCAGCCATCAGCTGATCTCATCAACTGCCCGGCTGACCGTGTACAATCTAGGAATCAAGCTCGTGCTTGATTTGGATGGTACTTAGCAGCCAACTTAAGTGTATGCTGCCATGTTTTTCTCGAAATACTTGGCCTTAAAATGACAGAATCCGTCATGATTCGACGAAGATGAACAAGCTCCATGTATTTGCATACAAAGCACGCCTAGTTTTCTAGGGCTGTGCGCAGTAAGCTAGGTTCCCGTAAACGAACTGCACACAAGAATATTAAAACCTAATAGCCGGAATACGAAGATTTTTGGTGGATACAGCCCTGAAGTCTAAGGAGCCTACAAAGTGAGAGGACTTCTCCAGTTGTCTAGCATTTTCGAAGAGCATATGTGTGGAGATTTAGTTACCGTGAGGTTTACTGCTTCCGATCACTCCGATATGGTGTCGTGTTAGTTCTGGCCAGTGCTTTTGACCGAATCACGCATAGCGTTTAATAATGATGTATAATATATATATATATATATATATATATATATATATATATATATATATATATATATATATGCCTTTATGACGATAGACACACGAAGCTCGCAGAACTTGCACGGTATATGACTGGTGACTGACTTCTATATCTCTGACTCTTCATTTCATTTCGGCACCCTAACCACTTTAAATCAGAGCATAAAACACGAGCATGCAAACCAATAATAAACTTCACTGGACAGCGCTCACTGCCGTTTTGACTTGGCAACAACAGACAATTCTTTAACCGTGCAAAATAAATCATTAGCACCACGCACTGTCAATACACAATCAACACAGCAAACCACAACACTGCATGCCAACCACCCAGTACCCGCGCTTGTGTCTTGTTCCTTGTCTACGCGATTCACTTGTGATGCTGCTCCAAAATGATAATTTAGTAGTTTGATTCATTTCTTTGTTTAGAAGTCGTCTGTGGTCATGAATGAGTAATGCACCTGAAATGTTGAGTTTCATTGTTTTGTGTGTACATAGATGATAAAATTGCAATGTTTTGTGTAAGCGCTCAGCGCGCGAGGAGAGTATTGTGGTCGGGCTGCACGTGATTCCTTGGTGCCCCCTCCGTGATGTGTTCTGTGAGACGTCGGAACATAAATGTTGCAGTTACATCATTGTAGCATACGGAACCTTGCAGCAACACCTGGAAGCGGTCAACAGGCGGGTGGAAATGACCACGTATCGAAATGGGTACTTTCCAACACTTTATCAACTCAGTGGGTATGCATGTAAAACGTGTCCCCTTGCCGGATGTTTCATTAGTGCAATTTTTAGATTGGTTGTCGGAGCGGATCACGGGAAGGCGCAATGGGAAGGTGCAATGACATAATTTCTCTTGCTCGTTATGCTGCAGCTGCTGAACCCGTTCAGAGAATCAACTGGTCAGCCAACTAAATTGCATTGGTAAAACGTTCTGGTCAGCAGCTGAAGGTATTACGTTCCATCCAGGGAACCCCAGCGGGTTTCAGTCTAGCGATAGCCCACAGGACCGTACGGAGACCCTCAGAAGGATGCATCACGACCGGTCCCCTCCTCGATGCTGCTAGCCCTCTAACTGAAACATCCAGCAGCGGATCGGCGCAGGGGCCTTCGCTGATGCAAACAAACTTTACTCTCACAGGAAGTCCAATAATTGGCATCGAGATACTAATTCACCCTATCAGTCTTTGGTTGAAATGGTGCAGAGTGTCCTTCGTCCGGTTCTAGTGTCCCTGGCTGGCACAGGCCTCTCCACTGTCTCCTTGTACATGAGAATCCTCTTTTGTCATTTTTCATGAATCCTTTCATTGTCAGGGGGGTCCAGACCAGCACAATAGGCTCTTTGAACTACGGGGCCCATCATCGTTCCTATTCAGCAAATAAGCTCCTGGTTGGGGCTCATTGCCGACACATACTTTGGACACTGACCAGCAATGTGAGTCCTTCATTGTTTCAGGTATCCCGACAAATGTAGGATGCCTTCTAATTGGCATTTAGAGGTATTGGCCTTGTCTCTGCTTGGGAAATAACCGCTACGCCCCAGAATAGCACGGAGCGGACTGTTCGATGTGGCTCAGTCAGTTGCTTCAAATAGAGACACAGTCGCGCGGGTCTTCGATCAGTGCTAGAGCTACTCTTACATTTTAGGGTCTGGCCTTCAGGGTGTGATCCCTCCATACGACCCCTGGCCTGTCCTTCGGACCCTTTGATCGTGTTCTCGATCTTCGGCCCCATGGAACAAAAAGAGCACCTTCGGAACCCATGGGACCCTTGGAGCCTAAGGGGAAGGTGGGGGGGGGAGAGGGGGGGGGGGTGAGTCGTGCTTAATTCGGTTCTCCCGCGAAAATAAAGCTGTAGGGGCCATTTTAAGTGCCCTTGGAACCTTGCATCGCCTTAAATGAATGTTTTGGGCCGGTTGTGGTGTTCCAGTTTAAGTTGGGGGCTCATGAAAATAAATGTTATGATGCCCCGCAATCAAGGTTCTTGCTGCCTTTTCATCGAAGGAGGCGAACCAGGATTTCAACAGTGTAAGGCAGGGCAATTGTGGTGCCCCTGTATTTCGGTGCCCCTTGAAAGGGAAGTTTTGGAGTACTTTCAATTGTTCTTTCAATCGCTCACTTGCATTTGGTGTTTCGAGGAAATAAATGCAATGGTGGTCCGAGAGAAAGGTACCGCTTGGCCGAATCTGCCGATGTAGGATTTTGTTGATGGAGAGGCACGGGCATTGTGATGACGCGTCGTAAAGCCCCAGTGACAACGGAGGCTGTTGGTGTCTGTTTCTTTGAACAGAGTGCCCCTTCCCCGAACGGTCCGATTCAGAATTTTTCTAAATTGGAAGGCACACCGATTGTAATACCACTGGATTTGGATGCCCTTTAAATTATGGTTTTGGGCTTTGTAAATGGCCCGCTTTGATTAAGTACCCTCTGGCAACCAAGATGATGTCGCCCCGCAAGGACGGTTTTTGTGCCTCCTTGCCCACGGGTCCGATCCAGGATTTTATCAGGGCGGAAAGCTCAACATAGTTATGATCCTGGAATTAATGGCTCTTTTGGAATAAAGGGTTAGGGCCCTTTCTGGTACTCTCTGGAATTGGGCGCTTCTTCAAAAAAAGGTTGTGTTGCCCCGAAGTAAAGGATTTGGTGCTCCCTCACCGCAAGGGCCGACACAGGGTTTCGTCGAGACCGCGGCGCAAACGTGGTGCCCCTGCAATTTGGTGTCTCAAAAATAAAGGTTACGTGGTTCCGAAATGAAGGGATTGTTGCCCCTTTGCGATAAGATTTGGTGCCTCTTCAGGGCGTCCAAACCTCCTTGGGCCCAGGGGGAGGAATGACCCCGTGGCCCCTCCCCCTCTGGACCCGCCCCTGCTTTGTAGTGCCTCAGGAAGTGTGTGCCTCTGGAAAATAAAAGCTAAGATACCCTGTAATGAAGTTTTTTTTGATGCTCTTTCCTGGAACAGGCAGATCGAGAATTTTGCAAGGGTGAAAGACATAGATATTGTGATGTCCATTGATTTTGAACGCTGTTTAAACCCAAAGCTTTGGTAAATTTGAATTGCCCATTTAGATAGAGGGGCTCTTTAAAATAAAGGTTATGGTGCAGCGAAATGAAAGTTCTGGTGCTTCAAACTGACCATTTCGGTGCCCCTTAGCCCAAGGGAACAATCCAGGATTTTGTCTGGATAGGAGGCACAACACTGCTATATCCCTGAAATTTGGTGCCCTTAGAAAATGAAGGGTTTGGATCGGTTACGGTGTACGCGGATTTCAGTGTTTGTCAAAAACAAATATTTGTGGCCATTTGTGGTGCCAGTGAAATTTTGGGGCCTTGTGAAAATAAGGGTTATATGGATACGAAATGAGGATTTTGCTACCCCTTCACCATTATATTTTGTTGCCCCCTCATCCCAAGAGACAGGGGGCATAGCCCAATCCAAACTCCACCCCCCACCACTCTGGATCCGCCATTGGTCAAGGTGGGTTGACAATACACACCTCATCGTCTCATCGCCTCAAAGCGTAGTCCGTTATTTCTTCCTAATTAGTCATTCGGCTCCTCGCGTAAGCCCCATTTATGTCACTTTGGTGTGGATCTGAATATATACCGTGTTGTGTTTATGACTGCAAAACCCAATGCTATGTTCCGAAAAGTGTTGTTTGTATACGTGCCATGTTGCTGGCGCCTCCTTCGCACGAGACATGTGTACTGGGCCATGCTGCCTCTAAACTCTCCTCACGCAGGCTCTAAGCGCATGTTTCCTTCAAGTCAACAGGTACCCACCAGCGGTTCAGGTACGCACGCCAACAGGTACGCACGCTCTGTTGCTACATACGTCCCGCTGCTAGACGCCTATTGCATATGGCATCGCTCATCCCTTTTCAAGAGCATTTGCGATAAGCACCGTTGAAAGTGCTCTCTGCGGCCCTTGCCCGAGCGCACGGTGTTTCTACTTCCATTACCAAGGACATAGCAGAACGATGAAACGAACTGTGCGTATTAGAAACTATAGTTGTCACGTCCGTAATATATATATATATGTATATATATATATATATAATATATATATATAATATATATATATATATATATATATATGTGTGTGTGTGTGTGTGTACACCTGTATCGTGGTTGTATTCCCCTCGACCTTATGCGAAGTCGGGTCCAATGTCTTCTGACTTACGCGGTTACGGCCATCGGTTGTCTTGGCCGATCAGCTGATCATTCGCGCCATTTTCAATCGCGCCAGCCTGCCTGTTTTCAAGCGCGTGAAGTTCGGCGCGTTGATAAAATATTCTAATAGCATTCATGATTGATCGGATGGGGACGTTTCCTGTTTTGAGTTTCTCAAGCGCCGTAGTCGTCAATCACCGGACCCCAGACACATCATGACTTGTCGCGTGGGAGTTGGTTTTCGGAGGCGGTCTCAGTGTGAGATGAAACAAGGAGCAAGTAAATATGGAAGTAAGCAAACATTCTTGCCTCACGGGGTTGCAATTGTCGACAAAATAAGGATCCTATTTTCACGAAACATCACTACCGATATCCAATGCAGCAATAAGGTAATGTGTAAGACAGCGAGAGTAGGTACCTACACATGCGTACAACATAACACATGCAGAAGGATATCATCATCAACCACATAATCATTACATGATATGGATTCACACATTCGCACTCTAATTCTGGTGATACGTATCTCCCGTTATATAATTCCGCTCACAACTAGGTGTGATATTATGGAGACAAGAAAAAGTGTGAGAAGAAACACAGATGCACGGTATGCTATCATCTTAACCGAGACATGCATCAGAGAAAACCTGCCTCCGCCTAAAATCAAATTAAATGGCATTAAATTCCATAAAATCACATTAAATGGAAAAATCAAATTAAATGGCAGAACCTGCCGCCACCCTTGTGCCTACCGGCCACGTATCCGCTAAATACCGACAATAGCGTGATGTTCTGACCTTCGTCTCGGCGTTTCGATATGCGACCGGCTGTTTGTCGCCTAACACCTACACTTTTGCGTCTCCCGTTTCAAGAGCATTTGTAGCATGCCCCGCACACTGGGCTTGCCGTAAGCCCACTGTGTGCTCCTACGTCCATTTTCAAAGACTTAGCGAAACGATGAAAGGAGCTGCACATATTGAAAATTATTGTGATCATATTCAAATTGCATGCCCGTATCTTTGTCATTTTTCCTTCGGTCTTGTGCGTTCACTGCAGTTCGTCTTACGCGATAACAGCGATCGGTTGCCTCGGTCGATCATCTTATCGTTTGCGCCATTTTCATTCGCGCCAACCTGCCCGTCGCCAAACGCGTGCCAACAGTCTGGCGCGTCAATGAAGATGTTTTCGTTGTTCGGACGGGGGAAGTTTCGCGAGCATCAGAACCTTTCGGCGCCAGCCCATGGACAGAGCACAACTTGTTGCGAGAGACTTGGTCTTTTGGGACGGGGTCAACGTGAGGTCAAGCTAGGAGCAAGCAATTATGGAAGGAACGCATCATTGTTTTTGCCTGTTTTTTTCTGCTATGGCTTGAATTATTAGCAAAATGAGGAATATTGTTTCACGAAAAATCGTTGCCTATACCCAACGCAGCAATAACATGACGTTTAACCTCGCCATGATAGGCGGTGATTATGCCACGTGTTTTGATGCCAAAACGTGTTCCTAGATTCTCTGGCTTCGGAGCAGCGGTAGTTTTTGATGAACACTCGACGGCGATCTATGGCTGGCTCAGGCAGCGGGCGGCAAGAGAATTGCACTACAGAATGTTCTGATAATTGGGTAAGACACACGCCAATTTAAGGTTCGTGTCACTGCAAGGTTTGTTCTCGTAAACATAAAATAAAGCTACAAAGTGCGGTTTTCTGTAAAATTCGACCTTTGACCTGTCAACAACATAAAAGCTAGTACCAATCGTGAGATCGTGTTCGTGTTTTGTGTTTCATATGCACCCATAAGTGAACAATTCTAGGTAATGAAGGAGACATTTTAAATCACGGGACCTATTTTTACAGCCACTCTTGCCCTGTCAAACTCCCCAGTTGGCCATTTTTTGGCTCATGGCGGGGCTCAATAATGATGAATCTAAGCCACTCCCGTTTCACTACCTCACCACATTCCATTGTCGTGCTGCGCATGGCTTTGGGACAGACCTGGTGCAGCTAATACAAAAGTGTTTGGTAGAGAAATGCGTGTTAATCTTGTAGTTTCGTGGGCATGGTCGATATTCATATTTTGTGGGTGGGTTGGATGACCCTGTCTGTCAGCGGACCATGTGAAAGATACTGACTTCGTGGGGGGGGGGGGGAGCAGAAAGAAGTCTGCCCTTAAAAACCCGGCAAGTTTCTGCTGTGGAGCAACTAACTGCTAACCTGATCTGCTTTCAAGATATGATTTGTAACTAGATTGATTTATTTTCTGTTTAAATCTACCAATTTTTGATCATGAGACATATTATGATGCTTCAAGACATGTAATCAAACCATGTTGTTCCACAACTTGACTATTTACATTAAATTTGGTGAAGTGGTCCCTCAAGTTTGCTTTAACAAGATGTTGTCCATAGTTGCCATAGTTTGTTGACTGGCAAATGACTATACCATAGATATGCACTTTGTTTTTTATCACGGGAATGTTCTAAGCCGCATAGCAATTACAATATGAGGTAGATATTGGTTTTTAGCAAAGAGACCATCCCATTTAAAGTGTGAAGCCAACATCTCAAACTTAAGGTCACTAAGCATGAATCACCAAACCTTAACGCGCGCTCGAGTGGCGGGGGTCAAATTGATCCCCCCGAAGGTTTTTCCAGAATGGTTTCCAAACGGCGCGGCTTAGCCGCGCCAAATTTTGCATACCTGTAGACAATTGAATAGCAGATCGGCTGACATAACAAATTTATATGTTCCATGTAAGATCGCTGACCTATGGCAGGTCAAAGTCAGATCATGGTTTCAGCGATGGCAATTTCTAGGGTATCATTCAATCTGATACAACAACGGAGTGTTTGTCTAAGTCATACATCGCTGAGATGCTTTTTTAGGCACCACAAATATTGAATGAGCAAATTACGTTGACCTAAGGTCAGGTGTTAAGGTCAGACCAAGGTCAAAATCAACCTGATTTATTACTCAAGAGCTTGCTGTGTGGGATAGTTTGTGGTGCTCATTTCGAATTTATTGACGGCAGGAACCGCATTATACATTTTCCATTGACTTCTTAGAGATCAGAACAGGTCAATGACCTTACATGACCTGGATTGACATTTTGTTTTAGGAATATAATGCCTAGCGTAATCTTTGTCGCTTATTTAAATACAGAACTCAGAGCAGTCAGGGCGCGTGTTAACACGCGCCCGGGTGGCCGGCTAGATACTCTTCGCTCGGGTGGGGGTCAATTGGACCCCCGGGAGATCTCAGGAACTAAGAACGCCAGAGACACCACATTCACAGGGTGTCTTGACCTGTACGTGAACTCACTTAGGTCAAAGTTTGAGCTCCCTAGGTTATGACCTTCAGGTCAAATAAGGTGAAACGAGGTCAAATTCCAGGTCGGTCTCCAAAGTGCCCCCAGAACCTAGGCAACTGCTTCTAAGCAAAAGGTCACAAGCCCACTTGAGGTCAGTGACCTTGCTTGACCTTTTTAAGGTCATGGTGACCAAAATAATACAGGACTGCTCCGAGTTTTGCATTTGAATAAGCGACAAAGATTACGCTAGGCAGTATGTTCCTAAAACAAAATGTCGACCCGGGCTATCTTGGGTCAATGACCTGTTCTGAACTCTAGGAAGTCGATGGACGATGTATAATGCGGTTCCTGCTGTCAATAAATTTGAAATAAGCACCACGAACCATCCCATACAGCAAGCCCTAGGGTAATACATCAGGTTGGTTTTGACCTTGGTCTGGCCTTTATACCTGCCCTAAGGTCAACGTAATTTGCTCGTTCGATATCTGTGGTGCCTCAGAAAGCATCTCAGAGATGTATGGCTTCGTCAAACACTCCGTTATTTCATCAGATTGGACGATTCCCTAGAAATTGCCTTCTCTGAAGCCGCGGCCTGACTTTGACCCACCATAGGTCAGCGACCTTTCAAGATAAATCTAAATTTGTGATGTCAACGATCTGCTATTCAATTGTCTACAGGTGTGCAAAATTTGGCGCGGCCACGCCGCGCCGTTCGGAGACCATTCTAGAAAAACCTTTGTGGAGTCAATTTGACGCTACGTTTACGTTTGATAATTTGACGTGCTAAGGGATGCCTTTGTTGCAGCAGTGTTATGTTTGGAGGTAAGAGATTGTTTTGTGGGACATGCTCACCATCGCTCGTGGCAAAGGCTAACTACGACAATAAGAATAAGTTGTTCAAAGTAATTTGAGGGCTTTTGACTTGTGCGTTGTTAACTGTTTGGCGGCAGCAGGCTGACACAAAATTTTTGATCCAATACGCGAGTTAAAACCAGCCACAAATAAGCTTTATCATGTTTTACCACAAATGCTGCTGGCAAGGTATAGGTGAGGTGAGTTGAGGTGGTGTTCAACATATGGGCTGCTTCAAGTTGGGCTCAGCTGGTTATTTGCATGACGAGTGGTAGTAGGAATTTTGCAAGCAGAGACTCACAAATGTTGCTGTGCTACAAATGGGCTACACAGGATGAGTAAGGTAAGGCTTCTTTATGTCAATTTAGGTTACTTTAGGTTTAGGGCACTTTAACTTTAGTTAGGTTGCTTTCATTGGAATACGCCTTGGTATTTTACCAGAGACAGTGACATTATATCTATATTTTCTGACCCTATCCTAACAGAAACCAAAGGTATGGCTATGGTATTTGATTTGGTGATGTGCTGATGTGCAAGAGTTTAAGGTTTTTTGTTTGAATGCTTTATGCTTGTTGAATTTTTGGTCATTGTTTTTGTTGTTGAGCTCCTTTGCTTTCTTTCGTGTTAAAAAATTCCGTGATCGGTGTTACATAGTTTTTGATGCTCATCACACCATCAGTTTTTTCTTAATGCGTTTTGTTTCAGTGTATGACCTAGGACGCTAAAAAATTGTCATGTTTCTGACATTGCGTCCATGCCAACTTGAAATGTAAGCCCTTGTTTGCTGGAACGTCTTCGCTGACTCATGAGCTCCAACTTTTGTCAACTGAATTGCTCACTCATGTCTGGTCTTTTTGTGATGACATTTTTCACTCCCACCCTGGTTCAAAAGCGATTATAGCTCACTGTTCTACGCACCACTTGGTGCCCTTTCCTCTGGAGGAAACGTCAAATATCAATCGCGGCTGTCTGATTGGGCAGCGACATCGACATCTGCCCGTGTTGTCACCGGGTGTCATGCTGGATTATGATGTGCTCCGGCGCAGTATAACAACTGCCCTGTTAACCAGGCACAGTGCAGTATTTGGAAGTAATGCCCCTCAATGATCTAGATTTGTTGCGTTTTCTCTCGATCTGCCAACACTCCCAGTTCGTACAGGAAGCTTAATTTCCATTAAACGGATTGACAGTTCGGCTCAAACGTAGTCGACTTAACTTTATCCGGCGCTCCATCAGACCCCTTCGGAATAATCCTCGGGTGGGGTCGCACGTCTTGTATCACTGTATGGTATGCCGCTGCGCGCGATATTCGTCCGAATGAAATATGCTTATTTATTCCCAACGAAGTCAACTACAAGCGACATCTATTGGGCCAGCTTATCGGCAACGGCCAAGCACAACACCGTCATAAAAGCGAAGCTGGTTTGTACAAATATCGGGCACAGCCAGGCCCGTGCACGGCCACGTCAAGGTCAGCCACTCACGCCATGAACGGCCGAGACGCCCGGAAACATGGTTCTCAGTCACCCAACAACATGGCTCTCAGTCACCCAAAAACATGGCTCTCAGTCACCCAACAACATGGCTCTCAGTCACCCAAAAACATGGCTCTCAGTCACCCAACAACATGGCTCTCAGTCACCCAAAACATGACTCTCAGTCACCTGAAAACGCCGCCCCCACCTCACATCATCACATCGTCGTCTCGCATCTCTTCCACGCCCAGGTCAAACGCTCTGTGACCTCCCTCGACCCCGGATGGCGCCAGTCGGGAGCCGCGGTCCGCCGCGCCCGATCGCATCAGTCCGTCACCCGTCCACTGACGTCACGCGTGACGTCACAGTTTCTGATGCATGTCCTTGCCCAGCTGGGCGGTGGTGTAAGCATCGGCCGGCTCCTTGCGCTCCGTGTCCTTAGCCTCGGCCGCCTCGTCCATGTAGTCCTTGGGCGGCTCCTTCGGGTAGCAGCCGCGCGACGTCTGAAACTTGGGCCGCGGGATCTTCACGGGTGCGGCGAGGAGAAGAGATTCCATGACGACGCCGTAACGCTGCTGGAGCCGACCCCTGCAACACACGGGCCGGGATGGTCAGCGGGGAGACGCGCCGCGAGGTATGTGCAACTGTGGGTTTGGATGGACGGCAGGGGCGGCTTCAGGGCAGGACTGTGGGAGTACAACACAGGGTACGGGGTACTTGACTGCTGGCAGTACGGGGTACGGGGTACAGACTGTTGACAGCAACTCCAGAGTGCAATCGTCGGAGAAGCTGCAACACGAATACCGAAAGGTCAGCAGAAGCGGCTCCAGGGTCCGGTTGTGGTAGGCACGATGCAGGCCAGGGAGGTCAGCGATTCCCGATCCAAGAACGAGCAGTGGGACACACCGCTGCTGATCAGGGCACGAGCCGTGGGACACACCGCTGCTGATCAGGGCACGAGCAGTGGGACACACCGATGCTGATCAGAGCATGAATCGTGGGACACACCGCTGCTAGGTAAGGCACGAGCCGTGGGACACACCGCTGCTAATTAGGGCACGCACGCAGGCAGCCGGTTTGCCGACAACTTCGGGATTACACACGTGCAGCGCAGCCGCGAGAGGCGCCGCGACAGGCGAAGAAAAGGAAACACCGGGTAGAGAGTCAACACCCAGGAGCCGATCGCGAAAATGCAAATTAGCAGCTTGTGGAGAGTACAGTCCTTGGATCGTGAATAACTGATGGCTCATAGTTTTCAGGTGGCCAAAATTCCTAGCCACTGCAACTGATGTCACGGACAGCTTTATAGTCTGCATATGCTTTATCAGGTGTCCTGCGCGCGTCCGTCGCCTTAGGTTATCAACCGCGCAATTGCCGATGTCAGAAGTTTGCTGAACACCCTAATCTTTGCGACAGCTATCATAGTGGCACAGAGGATCTGCAGCGATTCGGGCCAGTCTTTACCTTCGCATGTCTTTAAATGTCACAGTTTGTTTAGGTTTGTCCACTCGTGGCAATGAACACAGCCGGAAAGTCGGGTTTCGTCAATATAGTCAATGCTTGCTCGCTAACGTCGTCTCAGCAATACCTCAATGCATGCTGAAGGTCGATTATTTTCAGAATAAGAGCACTCAACTCACAATGCTGAAAAACCAGAAGCTCACTGCCTTTCTTGCTTGCAACAACATACCTTGGATGCACGTTTTGCTGCCTAGCACGAAACTCATCGTTACGTAAGTTGTTCTGTGCATTAACGAGGAACATTATTTACGTAGATAAGACAGTAGTATTGGCCTTATTCCTCGGAAAAAAACAGGAGAATGGAGATATAGTTGGGTTGATGCTTCCGCAACATGCCTTTATCGAAACAATAGCAGAAGTGAATCCAAAACTTCCTGCCGATGATCCTACTGGATTTTTTTCAGGTCGTTTTTGAAACAGCAAGCCCATTGGTTACAAGACACCGACATTCAGGGGATTAAAGAAGAACGATTGCCAGCCATGACCACGATACAGTGCCTATCTAAGAATGAGAATGCGCAAATATACGTGCACATGCAAACGGATTCAAGCAAATGGGCATCACCCATCACGCTTCATTCAAACATGCAAGTTGAATGCGATTGCTGATGTGCAAGGCCTGTTCAGTTGAAATCGTTTGCATGTATAACTGATGCACGATGTGCGATGCCTGTTTACTTCGATTCGCTTGCATGCTTGCATGCATGTGTGATGCGTGATGCCCACTTGCTTGAATTCGTTTGCATGTACACGTATGTTCGCGCATTCTAATTCTTCGATAGGTACTGTATCGTGGTAACGGCTGGCAATCGCTCTTTGTTTAATCCCCTGAATGCTGTTGTCCAGCAAAAACTTTTTTCACAAAAAACAGCTGAAAAATCGAGTAGGATCATCGGCAAGCAATTTTGAATCCACTTCTGCTATTGTTCCGATAAAGTCATGTTGTCGAAATATCAACCCAACTATAGCTCCATGCTCCTGGTTTTTCTCCGTGGAATAAGGCTAGTACTATTGCCTTATATATGTGAAAGTCATTTTCACCATATTTGTGGACGTTTCGGCTTTGTGTGCCTCTATTTTTAGGATGGTTTCAGCGACAATTCGGACCTTGGGTATGAGTTGCATGATGACGAGCAGTCTGATATGGAGTCTAATTTAAGCAACTTCGTGTAAACGTTGTAGATCACATTTTGTCTTTACGTCACCTGCGTTTGAACCGCATTCGGTGCGCTTGAGAGAAAAAAAAAACGCCTGAGGAAATCGGTTATAACGTGCATTTCTATCCAGCAGGTTATAGTTAAATAATGTAACAGTGAAAACAAACTGCAGCAGCATCTGAAAGAGTTGTGTTGTTTCATGTGCATCAATTATTCGTTTAACCCCGCGCTTTTGTTCCCATTGTTTTTTCTATACAAGCGCAGCCTCATAAGTCAGTGAAGAGGGGAAAGTAAGTATGTGTGGGAAGGGGGGGGGGGGGGGAATTATGAGCGACAATCATATTTCTGTCGGAAGAAAGCTGGTGTGTCCTCGCTGCTTGGATAGCAAGCTTGGCACGAGTGGTTGTACCAACACATGCTTTGCACTAATCCCATGCTGAACATCCAATATATAGTATCATGTATGTGTTGCTACCGCTGGCGTGATCGCGGCGCTGTCCTAATTAACGGAAGATCAGGCTTTCCCCACCCCAGAGCATAGTCTTTTTTGCAGAATTTCTGTCAACCGCTAAGGAAGCGAGACAACTTTGCGGCAATGGCCAAAGCTCCTCACGAAACACACAATACTACGGTCATATTTTGGGGGTCTCCAGTATCTTGGTATAGTGACGAATGCTGTGCTTTATATCTACAGAAGCATGCACAGTATGATGTGGGCGCGCACGGCACCAGCAGCCTGCTTTTGTGGCGCAGCCTCAGGCGATCTGTCTATAGATGTTATGCAATACCACGCCGTGTCACGCCTTCAAAACGACCATGAAGCACACAGTTTCTGTTAGTGCCAGCGCCAACTGCCGCCAGTTGTGTGATCGTCGCTCTGGAGCGGCTTGACCCTCAGCAGCCGTCTCCAGCACGCAGGCGGTTTAACCTCGGTAGTCGTCCCCAGCACGCAGGCGGTTTGACCCTCAGCAGCCGTCTCCAGCACGCAGGCCGTTTGACCCTTAGCAGTCGTCCCCAGCACGCAGGCGGTTTGACCCTCAGCAGCCGTCCCCAGCACGCAGACAGTTTAGCCCTCAGTAGTCGTCCCCAGCACGCAGGCGACACCCAAATGGCATCGGCGTGCAGTGCTCGAAGCTCTTCGTGACTGCGGAACCATGATTGCCTTGCTCGGGCCGGGAAAAAGCATATGTAAAAATTGCTCACAAAAATGATAGTGATGAACCAGTAGTACGCAATAAGAGGGGGAAAACACACCGTGGCCGTGTATGACCATCACATGTTGGCAGAAGCCGTTTTCAAAAGTACTTGGAAGCAATGGCAACATCGATATTATTATTTTAGATCACATTACCAGCCAACTGTACTGACTGCGCCGCGTCTTGCATAATAAATACCGACGTCTTTTTCACGCCGATTTAAAACAGCTAGTGTGTTCAGCCCTACAGTGTCGGCGAGTGCAGACGTGAAAGCAAAACATGATTGTCGCCTGTGCTGTAGAGCCCCAGGCTATCTCCACCAGCTGTGAGGTTCAGTTTTGTATACCATGATGGATGTCAGGTAAAATGCGGGCGCGGAGTGACAACTTGAAATTAATCCTTTCGTCGCTTAAATAAGCGTTGAATCGTGTGCTCACATAAATAATGGTTAAGTCACTCAACGACTCCTCAAAATTTAATTGCTTTAATGTTGATCCGAAACTTAAGGCATAAGCGGTTCGGATCTCTTATGATTTATTAATCATCTTAGTGCATTTTAGAACTGATTTAGTGCACGTTGTACACTAAATCAACTCTCTTCACTCTCTGCGCTCTCGCCAATCTTCTGCAACCTGCAAACCAGTCCGCTCTCTACCCGCCTTCCCACCTCACCAACACAATTTCCGTTGGCACAAACATGCACAAGACACATCATTTTGAACGCCATGCAGGTCAGTGCACAGAACAGGTCACCCATTCCTATCATTGCGGTTTCTTACTGCCATTGAGGTGAGCTTTAATTTGTGATTGATTTCGGAAATGTGTGGTCTAAAGCAGGGTCACCAGCCTAGGATGCCAGCAGTGGAAGTCGGTGCTGTTCTTAGAAATGTGAGTCGTAGATGGAATGTTTTGTGTTTTCCAAGTGACAGCCACATGAACAGGCGGGCTTTGTACACCGGGACTGTTGATGCTGAAGGGATAACGATTCTATTCTGGCATGCTCAAATGCGAGTGCGATGATTTTTTATTGTGGATCCGTTGTCGTTCAAAAGTGGCGGTTTGGGTGGGAGCTAGGGACGCCTGACTAAACGTACAAAGCCGCGACGGGAGGATAACCTATCGAAGCTTCGGGAAGCGCGTCCCAGTCTTCAGCTGTGTGAGGGACAGTCTACCCTTTAAAATAAAGAGAGGCGATGATTTGGCATGGTGAGTGATGAAGAGATGTGAAAAACTCATCCAGTAATCTCCTGCTGATGGTTTGCCATGTCGTTATGTATGGCATCAGTAAGCACCGCTTGCCGCTGATCCCAGGAATTCATCCAATCAGGAGGTTCGGACGGAGTGTTTGAAAGATCGAAGGCAGGGGTGTTGACCGTCTGGTTCTGCACATGGTGGAGGAAAATAAGTCGGCGTCTATAAAAATATCAACTGATGTCAATTTCAGCCTTCTCCTTTCCAGTTTTTCCCCTCCCCGAGGGAAGTTCGGCAGGCAACTGGCCAGCTGGCGTCCGAAACAATGCTGCAGCCATGAGTCCCGTCGACCTGTTTTGAGTTTTGAGCAGACTAAGTTTTTGGCATTGAAGGAACACAAGGCATGCGAAAGCTACGAGATAACAGAGAATTCAAGCTCCATGCACGTTTGTAATTATGCCCTTGATGTTTTTATGGCCACGTAGATCGACGGAAATGGTGACTCCAGAATGTTTCTATACCAGTTCTCGTGGAATGGACTAGTCGCCGAGCGTCTAGTGGAGTGGTGATTTGTTAGTCCAGGCGGAACACGTTTGCTGTGTGACTTAGGTGCACTGAACAGCATATACCAGTTTTGCCCAAGCGCCGTCAGGATGGAAAGGACAGAAACACTGGCACCTGTGAGCAGCCCGCATTCAGTGATTTGTTATCATTGATCAAGAGTCGACTACATGTTGTGAATTAGACACCTTAGGTAAAGAAGATACAATTGCGTTATTAAGTAGTTCGTGGCAAGTCCCGCCTGTATTTAGGTCACACGGTTGCTGCAAGTGTCGGGTTTGTTTTCCTAACGGTTCACATTGCGGTGTTACAGGAAATGTCCTCGCACATAATCATGCAAACACGTTAGAAATGCTGTCGTTGAGTTACTACAAAACACCGCTATATCCCACCGCCAATAAAATGCACCCATGGTGTTTGGTCGGGAAAAGTGATAGCTCTAATTCGTCGATGGCGTTGTGGTCGGGCGCCGTTGTGCCTGCGCGCTCAACTCGAGATATTTCCGATAGCACGGGCAAGAACTACTGGACCTGCAGTCTTGCTTCAATCGAGGACCCTGAGCCCCGACTTTCTACCTCGGGCACACATACTAAAGCGTGCGCGTGTGCATTCCGCAACACGGGATGGAAGAACTGACCGACCAGCCCACGGCGGTCCGTGCAGCCCCGCTGCCAGCCGCAGAGCTGTGTCGCGCAGCAGAGCTCGGAGCGGGCGCTGCAGCAGCTCGGACTTCTGTCGCGCCGTGTCTGAACGAGAGGCCGCAGCGGAGACTGCAACAGCCAAGGCAGGCGGGCTGACCGCGGTCGCGCAGCGTCGGAACAAGAGACTGTGGCGGAGACTGCAACAGCCAAGGCAGGCAGGCTGACCGCTGTCGCGCAACGTCGGAACAAAAGACTGCGGCGGAGACTGCAACAGCCAAGGCAGGCAGGCTGACCGCTGTCGCGCAACGTCGGAACAAAAGACTGCGGCGGAGACTGCAACAGCCAAGGCAGGCAGGCTAACCTCTGTCGCGCAGCGTCGGAACAACAGACTGCGGCGGAGACTGCAACAGCCAAGGCATGCAGGCTAACCGCTGTCGCGCAGCGTCGGAACAAGAGACTGCGGCGGGTGCTGCTGTGCCCCAGGGGGACAGGCTGACGACTATCGCACAGCTTCGAAACAAGAGACTGCAGCTGGGGCTGCAACAGCCCAACAATAGACTGCTGAGAGGCAGGCCGACCGCTGTCGCGCAGCTTCGGAACAAAAGACTGCGGCGGAGACTGCAGCGGCCCTGGCAGACAGGCTGACCACTGTCTTGCAGCTTCGAAACAGAAGACTGCAGCAGTTACTACAGCAATCGATACGGACCCGCTGACCGCTGCCGCAGGGTCGAGGCAGGAGGCCGCCACCTGCGCAGAGACCCGGCGCGTGTAGGTGCCGCCGTAGGGCCGGCGCCCACGAACGTTCAGGGCCGCCCTCTTTCCAGGTTCCGTGGGAAGAGCTTTGGGACAAAGAGGGCGCCTGTCCTTGTTATAGTGCCCGTTCCCGACAGGCGCTTTACGAGCTCTATTGTTGCGCACAGATGGCGGAGATAACACGTCCGGTGACCCACATTCGGCCCAGTTTTAGAGCAGGCGGGGTGAATTATGGAGCGTCGAGGCTCGCCCACACGCACCGTACGAATAAAAGCCACAGAGGACAAAAAGAGCGCGCCAAGGGTGCAGAAAATGGCCAGGGTCGAGCTAAAATCAGAGCGGGCGGAGGAAGCCGGCGCCGGTGGCGATTTCCCACGCTCCGACAAGGGTCGGCACGCCGGCGGATTTTAGATTGGCCATTGTTGTACCGACGTGCCCTTCACATCGACACCGGTATCGGCGCGCATCCACCTCCAGCGCGAGGGACACTGAACTCCCGGGACGGCGAGCGGGGTCGCCGCATCCAGGCCGGCGCCGTGGACCCACGTTCCTCGGTGCGGCGCGAGCATGCGGCACTGGCTCGCGTGCGCCGCTCTCATTGCGTGCCGCCGCCTCCACGGGTGGGGCGCGGGCGCCAGCCGGCGCGCGTCAGGTTTCGCTGCCGTTGTCGCGTGCTCTCGTCTGGGAGGGCGACAGGCTGCGGGCGCGTTTCACGGTCGCTGCGTGCTCTGAGCCGGCCGGTTTCACCGATGCCATACGGTGCCCCGAGGCCGCGGCGGACACCGGTGTGAGCGCCGCCGGCCATGTGTCGGCGGCCGGCCCGTCACGCCTTCAACGGATCGGACACAGAGTCGCTGTGCCGGCCCGCCGCGATGGCAGACGCTCTACACACCAGCTGATCGGTGCCAGAAGCGCCCAGAGCTGAGCGCACCGGCCACCGCTCCGTTTTTTAAAATTCAGACGTCCAGGGAATACCTGTTCTTTGGCCCTCGACTTTCATGCGTCCCGTCGCGCTGACTAGCACTGCGCGTCACAGGATTACGCCGCGTGGGCTGGCCTTTTCGGTACATTGATTTTGTGCAAGCTTGTCTCGCAAACATGGTCGCAATTGTCATGGTCCCGAAAAGCGCAAACAAGATTTTATTACAGGATGAAAGATTAACTGCATGCACGGTTAAACGTAAATGTGTGCCTATTAAGTCATAATGTAACCCTCGCCAAGCCCCACGCAATTGCCGGAGGCGGGCAATAATCGACAAAACTGCGCTCGTTTGTTGTTGTTTGCATCCTGTCAGCGCTATTTCGCCACTGGTATTTGCAGATAGTTCTGCAACATCGATGAGCCTTTTCTGCAGAGCTATCGACTGCCATTCGGCGGCGAAAAATGACAATAAAAGTTCCGGTACAACGATAAGCCAAACACAATGCCCAAAAAGCTACAGGAGCTTTAGAATGACTAATCCCCGTCACGCCGGCGTCCTCTGACTGGTCGTCGCGATGTGCCAGTGGCCAATCAGTGTGCAGGCAAGATTAATCGGATTTGCACGTGGCCCAGGACGGCCTCGCGGTATGCGGCGGCCAAACCTGCTCTGGTCAGAAGAGCGGCCATTAGCCGTCTGGCCTTGGAACCCCAGCCGCGCGCCTGGGGTCACGGTTGCGGCCGCTCTGTGCGTCTCGTCCCACGGCCGGCTCTCGCGCGGCCCCTCGTGTTTCCAGGTATGTTGTAAGTGGTTCGTGGCATTAAGGTGTGCAAGGATTATTCAGGTTTTGTCTCCTGTGTCCAGTGATATAGAACTCAGCATTTTGTTTCAATAACAGAGAAAAAAATGTGCGAACCGGTCACGGCATTGCGCGCCACATTCATCTGAAATAACAGCTGAACGTACCGCGATTTCCTCATAGTCCAGAGAAGCTACGAAATGCACCAGAGATGTAGCTCCAGCCGTGCGAAAAAGGATCACCCAGAGCTAAGCGCACCGGCTGCCTCCCCGCTTTTCAAAGTTCATACGTCAAGGTAATAACTCTTTTTTGGCCTTCTCAGAGTGCTCGATCCATCAGATGGAAGGGTTCACCCCGTGCGCACGTGCATGAATAGATATCTGGCACGGCATGTTGACCAGAGTATAAAACCGGATACCCTAACCGTAAACATCACGGGGTATTTGACCTTGCAAGAGTTGTACAACCGGTGCACATTGAACATGTGAGTCACGCTTCATCAACCCAGTCAGGGAATTTCATCAGATAGTGATAGATTTCATCAAGCATCAGATTTCATCAAGCATGATACATCGGGCTACCGTCAGATCAAGTTCACAAATTAAGATCCTTTACGCACCTGGTCACATCGCGAAATTATCGATGAAGGATGTGTGAAGGATGCGTGCCTGACCCGCGGGATCGCTTCGAACAATAACGTGGTCCAGCTTCTCCCAGATGGCGGGCGGTCGGCAAAATGGCTCGGCTTATTAGGATGCCAACGGAAAGGTCGCGAGCGCCGACAAAATGACGTTAACGGTACTCACATGGAAAGGTCGAGGAGTGCATCTCGACAGTGAAGCTGTAAACCTGACATACTCCGCTAGACAGAGTCGAAAAATGGGGCCTCATTTCCATGCGTGCTTAGGAGATGTGAGGAGAGAGACCCTTGCAGTTGCCCCGCAATGCTGCGTGCCCAGTCTCTCAACAAGCGCTCCGGTCCTCTGACGCTGACCATGTCCGTCGCTTGCGGGCGAGTACGCAACAATGTCGCAAGCGTCGCGCTGTCCCCGGCTGTTTTATGCGGTCGCCTGCGAGCACGGCTCGGTGTCGCGCGGGTCGGTGACCCGAGCGTTGAGCGATCGACAAGACTGCAGGCGGCAAGGAAGCTTAGTCCGGCTGACAACGGCGCGCCCAGGAACAAAGTGGGGTCACGCGCCGGCTGACCCTGCCCGCCAGTGGTCAATGCACGGAACCAGATGATGAGCGCGGAATGATGAGCGGTGGATGCTGTGAAATGAGAGCGGCGGTGATGACGTTGGCCTGGATGGTGAGCGGTGGGATAATGGGGAGTGATGATGAGCAGTGATGCCGTGCGGCGCGATGGTGAGCGGTGGGACGCACAACGCCGTGCCGCTCGACGGCTCTCACCGGCGCTGACCAGTGAGTTCCTCCCCCTCCCCTCCCCTCCCCAGGCCGGTCTTCTGGTCCGCTGGGCGTGACGCAACAGAAGCCGCCGCCCACGCGGACCGCAGGGCGCTGTCATCCGCCGGTGCAGGTGGCTTTACTTAGCGAGGGTGAAGCGAACATTATACCGCAAGGGCCAAATAGCTTCAACCGGGGTGACCATTATTTTGTCGTTTACTTATGCAAAGGGATTCGTTCAGGCTGCTGCCCCAACTGCCAGATTAATTGTTCTCGCCTAGCCCCGCCACGGAGAACGAAATCCGTAGCCGGCCCGCGTCGTCGTTATTGCACGAAATCACGTGGTGTGAGACGCACTTCATCGACGGCATGCGAGACGTATCGCACCGCTATCATGAATTAGATCCACAAACAAGCCAAGCACCCGTCCAGGCCGCGTCGTCCACGCAGGTCTAACCATTCGATATACAGATCCCAGGCCCGACCTGTTCCTCACCTGAACTAGAGCTGGCCGTCTGTGCCCTCGTCTCACGCGACCGACGCTATCCGCAGCTGCCCTGCTCGCACGCCCCTCCCGCCGCCAGCTCGGCTCCGACTGCCGGATCTAGTGGTGCCACGCGCTGGCCCGTTCCACCCGGCCGGACCGGCCCAGCGCCGCGCCAGCTGACTGCGCCGTCAGCTGAGCCCTGCACCGGGGACGGCTCTGCTGACGGCCGCCGGTCACCGGCGGATGCGGGCCCGTCGCCAGCCGGCCTCCCGCCCGCGGACGTCACCAGGCGACGCGACTGGTGTCCATGAACTGCGCACGCGGCCACCTGCGTCCAGAGCCGGAGAGATGATCTGCCGGCGACCATGCGCACAAGGTGTGTGTGCGTCGCATTCTAGGATCGGGATCCGAAGCCACATGATACGACGTCGCATCTTAAGATCGGCATCCGAAGCCACATGATACGACGTCGCATTTTAAGATCGGCATCCGAAGCCACATGATAAGACGTCGCATTTTAAGATCGTGATCCGAAGCCACATGATACGACGTCGCATTTTAAGATCGGGATCCGAAGCCACATGATACGACGTCGCATTTTAAGATCGGGATCCGAAGCCACATGATACGACGTCGCATTTTAAGATCGGGATCCGAAGCCACATGATACGACGTCGCATTTTAAGATCGGGATCCGAAGCCATATGATACCAAGGCAGCGCGGTACTCATGAGGTGACTGACTGCTCTGCTAGCATTACTATGTGTGACCGAGTGCATGCTTTGTGATGTCTGTGAGCGTTAAGCACTTGACACACCGTTTTATGCATTGTCGGATACGGGGCTGAGAAGAGTCATAGGCTGAGAATAGGACATACTGTGTGGAGTTGCCTCCTGACGTGCGCAAATTCGAATTTAAATATCAAATCAAATTATGGATCACACCTTAAATGGCCCTTGACCTTGAGTGGCTCAAACTTCCCACGACAGGGCATGAGTCATAACAATTGGACCTTATTGTCACCGCAACTTTGATAGCAAAGTGCCAGTTTACCGCTACGATACGCTAAGGAAATGTGCAGTTTCCATCACCGCCTAATATTCCCGCCATGGATGTTTTCTTCCTCAATACACTGGAAGGACATTCCCAAGCGCAGCCTTTTGCGCGAGGCACATTAAAACGCGGCAGGAAATGACTCACTTCCGACCGGCGGTCACCGCCCATTGCCGGGATTATGCGTCAGGCGGACCGCGGCCTCGACGTTCTGGCAGAACTCAAGTACAGGGACGCCGAAGTGGGAATGAACCCTGGAAGACACCGGGTGGGTGCATGCCAGAGTTGGGCATTTTGATTTGAAATGCTCCAATATTCTGATCTGGAATGTCTGCTGTTCCGGACAATCAAATACCCGGGTTAGCAAACATTTATGTACCCAAAGCAGTGTGACAAAAATCCCGGAACGTTCAAATACCTCCTGAAAAGTATGCATGCATTTACGATTACAATGCTCAATGTTGACTTTGGACCAATTCTAGAATGTGGACCGCCTCAAAAATCATATCGTGACGCCTTTGTGGCCGAGTGGGCAGGACCAAGTGCTCTGGTACGTTGACGGCAGCTTGAGTCCCAGAAAGTACGAGCAGCACCCCTATACCGACCCACCGCTGGTCCGCCCGGTTCCCGCACGGCCCGAGGTGAAGATGCCCATTCGTAGAAATATGACAGCGTTAAGATCAAATGCTTGCGATGAGCATTGCATGATAAGATTCATGAAGAGATGCCACGATTTTTTACACATGTGCTAAAATAGGCAGTCATGGATCTGTTTTGTCTGTACGCATTTGCGGAAAACAGTGGCAGGCTTCCCGTGCGGGCCTCTGAAAACGAAGTTTCTCCTTGACGGGATTCCTCCCGATCTGCAGAACAATAAAATGGTGCGTGTCCCCTTGCCATGTATTCACCTGAACAATATATCATGACTAATGATAGCACTATAAAAAGCTGCATGGAGTATCCGAATGCCCCCACCTACAAATCGGACCAAGTGGTAAGCTTTGCGTATGCATCCAGCGGCCTTAGAGTATTCACAAACGGGCTCATACGTCAGCGACCGTGACGTGGACGCAATTAATGTGTGGGCCTCCTTACCGCCGTGCGGGGCCGCGGAAGAATGTGACCTCCCAAGCAGGTGCAGCCGCGACACGCAGCTGCGACCCTTTGGTATCACGGCGTCCGAGGGTGACAGGGACTGGGATCCTCCGTCCATACGCACTGGTGAACGTCGTGCGACGACGAAAAGTTGATCAGCCGCCGGCGAAATGTAAGCGCGGGGAAAGTACCAGGCCGCCGCTGCTCTACCCGGTGTGCCTCTCTGCCGCACGTGGGCCGGAGCGTTGCCGGGTGGACGGCACCTCCGCCAGAGCGGACCGAGCGGCGACGCTCTGCGCAGGCAGGCAGCAGCGCCGGCGCCTGATCCGGTCGCCACGCTCGGCCGCCCGGACGGTCCACACTCACACCGACCACGCTCGGAGCTGGGGCGGGAACGGTGCCGGAGTGGTACCGCTAGCCCCGGCTGCCGACGGGGCCCGTCGACGACAGACGCGGCGGCACCAGCCGTGAGATGGCGGCAGCTGCAGCGGCGGCTGCCAGTGAGTGGGGCTTCGTCCAGTTGGCACATCCACCAGCAGGTGGTACGATTGCTGCCGCATTACAACTTAAGTTGAACATGGTTTGCAGGGTGTTCAATCCATTGGTGCCTAAAGCGCGCCAACATAACAGGTAGAGAGAGAGGCAGTTATGTTCGTCAACAACAACAAAAAAAATGGTTGGCTTTTCCTTCACTTGTTCTGTTCTCTCTACATAAGTGAAAAACGCAGTAATGTTCTGAATGGTAGCTTGGTCTGGCAGTTTGCCTGGCAAAGCATAACATTAACTGCCAGGAGTAATTGACGATCAGGGCTCCCAAAAAAGTCTCAATAGTTGAGATGTGGTCAGCGTCCTTAGAATTGTAACGCGTCGCCATATATTGTGCCTATTGTAAAAATTGTCGCGAAAAGGTTCTGAAATTTGTAGCACCTGCACAAGGAACGAGCTTACTAGTTACTTATTTAGTTGATAGGTATAATGCGATACATCGCATATATTTTGCTATAAAATATTCGCGATTTGACAACAATGCAAAGCTCGCAAAACTCAGCCACAAAACGCTCATCTGGTACCTCTGTAACCAAAAGATAAGCCCTCTCAAATAACCCCGTCCTTGTATATGCTGTTTTACCTCTGTATGTTTATAGCATCCAAACATGCCACGTAAGTCGAAATTTCTACGAGAGAGGCGGGCAAATATTTGTTGTAATAGAGTAATAATTTTTGCGCCACGGCCACATCATAATTATGGAAAGCTTGAAATTTGACAAGAATGCTTCTCATTATTTCGAAGTCCAATTATTTTTGGTCAGTGGAGTACAAATAGAAATACACAGCCGTGACGCTCGTAACCACCTGACAACTGAAAAAGCCACCTGTCCACATATGACGTCTCACGGCCTCTCCCCTCTCACACATACCATGTTTCCAATTACATGGTATATGTGTGGGAGGGGGACCTCGGTCCAAGCCATGGTCCATGCAATGCCAGTGCGTCCTAGCAAAACTCCATCACAATTTCCATCTTCTCACTGCAGCACATGAAGACAGCTAGCACTCATAAGCGTCCAGCTGCAAGCGAAATCTAACCTTAATCCAGCACTTTCACGTGTAGCAGCAGCCCTGCAGTGATCGTGAGAAGCAGGGTGTACCTCCAGACGGAACGCGGGACGTTTCATCGTCATCAGCCAGGCATTTCTCTCTCGCAGCCGTCCACTGCTTTACGTCACGCTTCCGGGCGTCCGTGACGCGTCACACACCCCACCCATCAGCGTCGAGCGACCATCCATGCCGCCGCCCATCCAACCGGCACTGCTCAGGTGCGCCCACCGGCAGCGACGCGCGGCACCGTTACGGCAGCGCCGTGTTCTGTACCGGTGCGCCCGTCTGCTCGGCGGCGTGCGTAGCTGGCAATGTGCGAGTGACGCTACCGGATTCCCGCCATGTTTGGTGCGGCCCGCATACAGCGCGCGCATTAACTCGCGCCGAAACCGCGCAAATGCGGAAGCGCTGCGCTTCCGCCGACACCCATCTCAGGTGTGAGTTTTCTGCACATGTCGGCCATAACTGTTCAGTGAAGTCCGGGCGGCTGTGCAAACGACGCAACGGTACCACAGGCGACGACACGAGGCCGGGCCGGGCGGTAGCCGGGGCCAGCGGTGCGAGACGGCGCTGACAGCCGGGCCTCCTCCCAGGGGCGTGTCGCTCGCGCTCACCCGCCCCTCTGGACTCATCAAACACTATAGTTCTCCTCCCGGGGCACCCACCGCTCGCACTCATCCGTCCCTCTGGACTCATCAAAGACCACAGGCCTCCGCCCTGAGCACCCACCTCTCGCGCTCACCCGCCCCTCTGAACTCATCAAAACCGTAGTCCTCCTCCCGCGGCACCCACCCCTCGCGCTCACCCGTCCCTCTGGACTCATCCACCGCCGGCAGGCCTCCTCCTGGGGGACGCACCCCTCGCGCTCACCCGTCCCTAAGGTTCGGGCCGCTCCACAACCAGCAGGCCTCTCGGGGGCGGGACGACCCTCACCTCCTGCTCAGTCGGCCTTCAGGACTTACCCACCGTTACCCATCCCTCCTACCAGGCTGTCCCATCTGCACCCGACAGGCACGTGCGCTTGATCACGCCAAGGGCAGAAACGATCCCAAATGAGAATCAAAGCAAATGGAGCTGAATGCATGTCTGACACCGACACAGTTATGTTATGCCTTAATATATATATATATATATATATATATATATATATATAAATGTATATATATATATATATATATCTCTCTCTCTCTCTCTCTCTCTCTCTCTCTCTCTCTCTCTCTCTCTCTCTCTCTCTCTCCCTCTCTCTCTCTTCTCTCTCTCTCTCTCTCTCTCTCTCTCTCTCTCTCTCTCTCCTCTCTCTCTCCTCTCTCTCTCTCTCTCCTCTCTCTCTCTCTCTCTCTCTCTCTCTCTCTCTCTCTCTCTCTCTCTCTCCTCTCTCTCTCTCTCTCTCTCTCTCTCTCTCTCTCTCTCTCTCTCTCTCTCTCTCTCTCTCTATTATGTCCTATATACTAAATATAGTATGCATGATTTATATTATATTATTTATATACGCACACACACACACACGCACATACATACATACATACATACATACATTATATATATATATATATATATGCATATATATATATGTATGTATATATACATATATATATATATATATATATATATATATATATATATATATATATATATATATATATGCATTCGTTCCTTATTTCGGCTTCGTCCTCGCTCAATGCATTTCATGTCGTTCAAATGATCTAATTAAAGGAAGAAATTGTCCAAAATTGACAACTACACTATAAAGTTTTGTCAAACAACGACAAAGCTACATTATAACACAGTGAAAATATGGTGATATATGCCATATCTTCATGATGAACATGCGTAAGAGTACATTCCATCGGACGTTCAGGAACACATTACATTATATGTGCATGCTATGTAATGTGAGCCACAGAAGCCAAAATTATCAAGGGTGACACTACGCTTTCACAAAGTTGTATTTCGATTTCACGAATGGTGGATTTAGTTCATGACGGGTGAAATCTACCTGGGGTCCTATGGGAAAACGACACTGGTTATGGCCTCCAAAGTCGATGAATCACCAAGTGATTCAGCCAAAACGAACTGTTCTAATTGTGCAAAAATGCAATCATTAGTGAATCCAATTCAGCTTAGCAGCTAATGGCACTGAGCCCAAATCTCATTCCGACCCAAACTGGTTCGATTCCGAAGTCGGATCTCATTCCGCTGGTGTTAAGCAAATGTCTTTTGCTTGATCACAAATGCAAACTGACACTGCAGTTTGGCTAACTCAGTTCGAGGACCTTCAGCAAGCTAACACATTTTGTGTCACCAAAAAAGGGAACAAGTGATTTTCAGCTTGTGAATTTTAAGAGTGGATTTATTCCAAAGTAGGGGCTTGCCCTTATAAGCACCCTTCAACCTTCCTGGTATAAAATCCGGTTTGCGACAATCTGATCGTGGTACAACAAAAGGAAGAATGCTACATCCATGAAGTAGTCTAGAGTCGCTGGTGTTGCCAGTGCTGCCTGTCCTTGAGTTCATCCGCCGAGGGCAGTCCCTTGCGGTGCATCCGCATACGTAAGAGCTCAACATGACGGATGCATCACGTGAGGCTCTATGCTGAGTCCCAGCATGCGACCAGCGGCGTCCCAGCACCAAAGACAACGCCCTGCCCGACGCCATCACCACACAAGGCGTCAACAGCTCCAAGGCGCTGGTCAGCCTGCTGCATATCCAGCGCGATATGCGATCCTGGCGCGGCCCGGTCGGCCTGGTCTGGGTCTCCTCGGAGTGCGGCTGCCGGCACCGCGCAGGCCATGTCACGTGACCGCCCCTTGTTCCACTGTATGCTCTCCCGCGCTGACTGGCGATACTCGGCGTCTGTGACGTGAGGTGCGGCTGCCGGTGGCTTACAGGCCTAACTGGCGCTTTGACGTGGTGCTGCTATTGGCGATTTGACGTGGTGTTGCCTTGCTCCAGCGTCAACCCTGACACGCGATCAATCCTGTTCTGAAGTGTAAAAGTCGATTGAAATAAGGCAGCCCATTCCGACACGCTCCGCTAAGGGCGCTCAGTGGGGCCGCTGGGTAGTGGTACTTTTGGTGCTATACATTCGCCGAATCCGATCCGTTTTAATGCACACTGTAGTTCGAAATAAGATCCGATAACTAATCCACAATTTTCACGAACCGTTAGCCCGGTCCGTCTAATCCATTGTGGCTAGAACATTTCACATACGACGTATCAATGCATCACATTTCTTCCCTGGTATGCCGGCAAATGTAGCATGCATAAGCTCGTGCAATCTACTCTAGTCAGTTTGAGCGAGGCAACTTAAAAATATTTGTCAGTCCTAACCTGTGTATTTTAAAACTGTGTGATGTAAGCCCCAGCCCGTGAAAAGCCTTGTTTGACACCTACACAAGAACACTGGTAAACGCCGCTCTACTTCCCCAGTGCGTGGAGAGATGCATACTCGCCTGCCCCCATACGCGTATGATGTGTAAACCCTCCTGTACCTGCGCGATGAGTGTTTTGCGGCACGCGAGCCGTGCCGATGAGCCTCAGCGTTAGCGAGGCATGGCCCACGGGATGATATTCAATCGCTCAGATCTGAAGTCTGCAGCTGACAGACCAACAGACAACCAATTCCTGACTTGAACAGACGTACAATTTTAAAGAGTTAGCTGTAGCTCGGTGTCAGGCCGTGTTCCTGCCGGTTGTCTGCTTCTTACGATATGAAATGTTACTTCAAGGGCATACTGAACGTGTCTGTTTGCTACATTCACAAAAACAAGGCACTGGGCACTGCAAATGCCAATGTGCACTGCCGTAGGCTCCAAACGTGATTGATGCTCGTTGATGCTCATTGATGCTCACAGTTTTGCTATGAACTCCATGCATTAATGTGTACTGAGCTTCAATCAGCCAGACGAGACATTGCTTGCCTACCTACGCACTACCGCCAGTAACCGGCCCTGTATTCGGACAGACAACATTCCCGCTCTCGACTTTTTCTAACCATAACAGCGACACGGCGACAGCGACAGCGACAGCGACCTGCTGGGCTGACATCTAGTCAACGCAGTCTGCTGCCAAGTTGCTGGGTGGTGAACGCAGTTGACGACACAGGTGTGCAAAGGAATGTCATGCACGAAGAATTTTAGCTGGAGCTTTTCAACTAAGCCTTTAACTGAGCTGGGCTTATGGACTTAGCGAAAGAAATACGGGTGCTGCCGACGCGTTTGCGTGGCAACGCCACCTGCTGCCTGCTCATAGCACTAATAGTTGCGGTAACTTGGGAGGAAGACCTGTTTTTCAAGGACCATTTTGAAAGACTGCGCTAAAAAATTAGCACAGCTGTTGCAGTTTTTAACGGTGCACCGGTGATGGCGCAGAACACTGGACCATCTGGTTCACGACTCGGTGTCACCTCTTGTCTACTGGTTGGTCCACAACTCTGCGCCTGTCTTTACTAGTCTGCATCACTTGATCAAAACATCAACGCTGGTGTTTGTAAGCAAACAGCGATTGTAGCCAGCAAGGTTAAGCAAATAAACCCTAGAACGCTATGTGATCAAAATGAAGCGAACTGTTGACAAAGTGGGGCATCCATTTAGGCTTCATGCAGTGGCCACAAAGTTTAAGCAGTATCGTCCACCTGACATGACCATTCCATCTGATCCCATTGTGAATGCCCGTGGTTACATGACAAGATCTGACCATGGTTTTCCATGATTGCACAGCTTGACTATCAGGGTTACAACTGATGACTATCGGTTGAAAGGCTAGGCTAATTGGTGAGGCATAGAGAGGTTACATCTGTTCTTTTTGAAGAGTCTGCGTTACGGAAACCAGTATCCGTTTTTATAGCTTAAGCTGACAACATATGATGCAATACATTGCATTTATCGTGACACTTTTCAGGTTGACATTTTCAACCGTACATTTGAAGTGTCAGCTCAGGCATCAACTGCCATGTCAGTTAATGCTGATAAGCTTCGGATTATGCAGTCCAAGCGGGCCTCTACGCATACAGTGGTTTGCACTGCTAGCAGTATGTGATCGAGCTCAACTGCATACCGCAAACACCCCTAGCAGCGAACTAAGATACGTGCTCCAATGTTTCTTGGAAGTCGCTTGTCGTAATACGACGTCAAAAATAGGAATTAGCTCTGAATTGACTTGGTGGTATTCTTGCAAGATGTACGCAACAAGTAATTCCTTACCTGCACCTTTGCTACACGCTTGCAGTGGCCATTCAGCCTTCATTACGAACGACTGAGTGTCTTTAACATCGCCACGAAACTCATAGATCGTTTACTCATATCGAAGGCAAACTAAAAGCGTTTAATCGAAAAAAATCCAGCGCGTTTTCAAACGGTCCATGAAAAACTAAACTGCTAAGGTGAGCCCCGGCAAAGTGAGACTACTCGCTCTTTCAAAATGAAGACTAGTGCACGACGCCATTTTTAAACATTTATACTCGACTTTCATGCCTAGTGAGAAGCTTAGACTTCATCAGCGTGATGAAATCAGATACAATGCTCTGCCTGGCTACGCCGAAACAGCACACCACTGAAAGATATAGAGCTCAATTTTTTTCCCCCCGAGAAAAAAACTGCCAAAAAGCTCAGATCACGCAGCTTTAAGCTTTAAAAGTGACAGCATGGTGAGTTGAAAGTTCTTATGTTGGGTTAAAGGCCTTAAGTGCAGCGGGAGGTACTAACTAAATGACGTTGCAGTGCTAAATAACGATTATATACCGGTACTCAAGATTTCGGATCGTGCTCATCCTCAAGAAACAAACCTGTTGCCTACCGCCCTTATACGACTCTACTGTTACGACTATTTGGTACCAGCGCTGTGATTGGCTGGTACTGACACGGGCGCACCAGGCGACCGTCCATGCCGGTGCAGTGGCACCACTGCTGACCCATCCACCACGCGTTTCCGGGGCGTCGGTGGCCGGCCGCCGCAAACGTAGCCGAGTCGGCGCATGTGGTTCCTCCCCTTTTGTCAGCACCGCGTCCCCGCTCCACTGTGATGTTTGTCTCTTTGTGTTGCGACATACGCTGGTCACAGGTGCACTAGGCGTTGCCAGCAGGCGCGTAGCCACGCCACCATCCGGGCGCACCCCCCCCCCCCCCCTAAAGCCTACCGAGCGGCCATGAAGTTCGCGGTGCATGAAATCAGGCCGCGGGCCTGCCGGCGATTCTCGCGCGAGGTGGAGGGCTCTTCGCTAGCGCCACCTTTATCGTGGCCGAGTACTTAGGTAGCGCCATCTCGTCAGTTAATGTCTGGAAGAGGGCTCTGGCAGTCCAATAGTGCGGACGAGAGGGACATGTCGCTCTAAGGTTTCTAAAAATTCACTCCCATTATGCGGCTTCTTAATATGTGGAACGTAAATGAACCATACCTTGCAAAAGAAGAGTGGCGTTTGCCTTAACAAATCGGCCGAGCGTTCAGATTTTAAGTCCTCGCTTATTTCAATATGACATTCAAAGACAAGTGACTCGAGGTGCGACCCGAAGCAAACTTCTTTGCCATTCTCCATTGCAGTCATTTGGTACCTTAAATTATCTTTGTCTTGCAAAGTGCAAAGATCTGCAGGATAACACAGACACTAATCAGACACGATTGTCAATGGTGGTGCTCTTCTGTTTTGTTATGCTTCCAGCGCCATTTCCGTCCGCGAAGCTTCACATACATCCGACAACCTAACTTGTGACATACATACAGAGCGCAGAGGAGAAGCAGCAGGCGTCTGTGATATAGCGACAGGAGCCGTTTGGGGTATAGCGACAGGAACCGTCTGAGGTGTAGCGACAGGAGCTGTCCAAGGTGTAGCGACAGGAGCCGTCTGGGGTGTAGCGACAGGAGCCGTCTGAGGTGTAGCGACAGGAGCCGTCTGAGGTGTAGCGACAGGAGCCGTCTGAGGTGTAGCGACAGGAGCCGTCCTGGGAGTGGTAGCGACAGGAGCCGTCTGAGGTATCGTGACAGGAGCGGTCTGAGGTGTAGCGACAGGAGCCGTCTGAGGTGTAGCGGCAGCAGCCGTCTGAGGTGTAGCGACAGAAGCGGTCTGAGGTATCGCAACAGGAGCCGTCTGAGATGTAGTGACAGGAGCTGTCCAAGGTGTAGCGACAGGAGCTGTCCAAGGTGCAGCGACAGGAGCTGTCTGAGGTGTAGCGACAGGAGCCGTCTGAGGTGTAGCGACAGGAGCCGTCTGGGGTGTAGCGACAGGAGTCGTCTGAGGTGTAGCGACAGGAGCCATCTGAGGTGTAGCGACAGGAGCTATCCAAGGTGTAGCGACAGGAGTCGTCTGAGGTGTAGCGACAGGAGCCGTCCTGGGTGTAGCGACAGGAGTTGTCTGAGGTGAAGCGACAGGAGCCGTCTGAGGTGTAACGGCAGGAGCCGTCTGGGGTGTAGCGACAGGAGCCGTCTGAGGTGTAGCGACAGGAGTTGTCTGAGGTATCGCGAAAGAAGCCGTCTGAGGTGTAGCGACAGGAGTTGTCTGAGGCATCGCGAAAGAAGCCGTCTGAGGTGTAGCGACAGGAGCCGTAGTAACGACCATTTACTTTTTTGAGGTGTTGACCGGTATACGTTGCCAAGGCCTTAATAACAAATAGCCAGTTTTACCCAACTGAAAGACATTGTTGCGAAACTGCTAACATTGGGCGCGACTACAAAATGCACAAGACTGTATGCCAGCAAGGACAGGAAGTCACCAAATCCTCTGTACAATATTCTCAAGGTACCACAACACACACCGTGCCACCGCCACGGACGTGGCGACCTTAGTATGCCGCGTACCCGGGGACACGATAGGGAAGCGGCGCTTGAAAATCGCAAAAGCGGTGACAACCAGGGCGCGGCGCGCGGGTGCACTCGTTTATACTTAAAGACGGAGAAAATTGCATCTTGAAATAATGCGCATGATAAATTTAAAATCAGCGCGTGATAGCCAAATACTATTTTTAATTCGCACGCTACAGTAAAGCTTCATTTCAAACGACACAATTCTCAAAAACGTTTCATTCACACTCACCATGGTTGCACTTACGCTCACTCGGCTTCAGTCGTGGGGTTTGAGATCAGCGTGATTAGGCAGGGTGTCGATGGGTGGGCGCTTCCTCCTGCCTCCTGCCTCTCAGGGCTGCCTCCCAGGAAGATGGAGCTGGGCCTGGATCCACCTTCCTTGAAACTGATATAATATTTTCAGAGGAATTTGGTTTGATTCTTTTGATTGGCTGGCTTCAAGCGATCAGAAGTCGCATTGATCCGTGTTTGCTGGTAGTTCAGACCTCACCACACCGTCATGTACTGCCTGTCCAACGACAAAATTTGGTGTCAAAGATCAACGTGTCGTAATACTGGAGTCAGTCCAGTCATATATAATAGCCGCAGTCAGCTGACAATGTAGATAGTTGCAAGGCTGTTGATAAAATGGAGCATTTCAATCCATTAGGCTTACTAAAACCATTGTTCATCCAATTTCTCCTCTCGCGTATCTTTCAGTGATAGCTACGTAAATAACGCAATATTAAAAACAATGTGCCATATGTGCTTTTCTTTATGTTGGTCAGCAGACATTATCCAGGAAGGCCAGATGTTCGCGAGATGCGGAGATCGTGGATTCTGCCAGAACAGCGCACGCTAATGGCCCCAACACTTCGGTCTTGCAGCGCCACTGCGATGAGGTTAAGGGCAGTGAAGTCCTTGCGGCACATGTACATCTCCTTGAGCCGTGCGATACCCTGACTGGCACCAATGTGCCATCCACACAGCCTGTTGGCACATGTGGCACTATGGAAGCCGCTATGTCGATGTTGTTGATGTCTGTGGATGGTGCTCAATTCCCTAGAAGCGTATAAATGATATTTTGACATAATTCACCACAGTTTTATGCGCAGGTATGCGCAAACTATGCACCTTTCTGTTATTGAGATGTGAAAGCTGTTCGTCATAGTAACATGGCTTGCGACCATAAATAAAAGATTACTATGCATCCACAACGCCATCCACCTCCATCCACATCCAGAACATTGCGGGAATTCCGATAGTGGAATCTGAAACGTAAAAGTGAGTCGGGGGCGTGGCCATGAACAATAATAGTGATTTAAAGGTACCCAAAGGGCGCATCGTTAGCAAGACTTCTCTGCTCGACGATTCTGTGAACTGGATCAGGAAGAGAGGTAGTTTCCGTAACGCACAATGCCACTTCACGTAGGCCACGTCGTCGATGGAAAGCGATAGATAAGAACTGACAGTTGAGCCCAATCTCTGTGGCGTAACTAGCGTCTCACTGTCATCATCTCCTATCCACCACTGTGTTGTGCAACACAAAGCGAATGCGCCCAGCCCTGGTCGACAAAGCTCTGACCGGAAGCGGTCTGACAGCGGCCCTCTCCCTCGAGGCGTTGGCTGGCGGTAGTGGCGTTGCGCCACGGCGCGATAAAACCGCCCCGAACAGTGCTGTGGTGTCCGTTTCCGGCCACCGGCGCGAAGAGAGCTCGTGCTAGCGCATCGGCGGCACGTTTTTAGCATCCATCCTCTGAATTAGGACAAGACAATCTTCGTTTCGACATGTATCACGCCGCCTCGCGATGGGACGGAGGCGCAGATTCCTGATTTATGCAGCTCCTTTGAACGAGAGGCCTATCGTTTGAGACCGTGTCATTGACCTGATTGGCAATACAGCGCAAACGTATCTTCACAAAGATTGGGATCAGTTGCACACTGGCCCGACGGACGCAAGAGACATAAGTAGCAATCAGAAAGCCAACTGATAGGTACAACTGTTCCTGCTAAAACCTGGATTTCGATTGTCATATGTTATAAGTAATCTAGTTTGGGACATTTCAGAACAGTAGAAAGAATGTTCGGATCTTTTATGAATATACTTGGCTTTGTACCGATACAGTTGCGCCCAGTTTACGGCATAATTAAGGGCTTTGTTTCAAACATCGAATGTGAAAATGGGTTAATCATCCCACACATTCCAAGAATTCGCCTTCAGTCACATCATGTACTTTACGCTACCATCCTTTCTCATTACACGAAGCATGTCATCGAGGGGGAAGGTCAAGACAATGAACGCCACGCCTACAATTTAAATGCAAGGCATGACTCACCAATTTTGATAAAGACCGGGTAAAAGATCGAGTGCACGCACGACAAGCCTCCATTAAAACCCACCGCCACCCGGGGTGACAAGCACCCTCATTGTGCTGGAGTTCATTATTCACGGGCCCCGGACCGGCCGTTTCCAGCCCCGGCTGGCCATAGTTATCGAGCGGGCGCTAGCGAAACGCAACAAACAGGATCATTACCGGTCGGCCGAGCCTGGGCCCGTCACCGAGAACAATGCCAGATAAGCGGCGAGCGTGCAGCGCCGAGCAGGACCGGTCGGCCGCCGTCGCCCGCCGTCGCCCGCCGGGCAGCGGCGGATGTTGCACAACGACGGACACGCTTGGCGTCAGCGGCCGGCACGCGGAGCCGTGAGCAGGGCTGACCACAAAGCGGGTCATGGGGTGCAGGTCAGTGTACTTACCGGAGGTCAACGGCTCACCCGATGTCGGCACCAGAAGCCAGTGCGAAGATATGACAAGGTGTGTGTTTGAATTGGTCTGTTCTTAAAAAACAGGTCCTCGGGACCCATGGCGTACTTAAACTACATAGGTTACCCGCATGACAAACCAACGGCAAATGTAACAAACCAAATGCTAAAAAAATGTCCTGTGCGTCATTAACGTTCATATGCAACTGGCAGATGTTATTATCCATTCCACCAAGCGACGCACATGGAAAATCATGCAGCACTTAGCCGGAACCAAAACAGCTTTAACGTACCATTTTTACTTTTCTTAACTTTGTACCTAAGTCGAAAATGAGTTGTCCAGAAACAAAGGTTGTTCAACCTCATTCTCTGGCTAAAGAAAGATATTTAAACGGTTATTGATGGCAATGCACCAGAGATGTTATCTGTTTGATAGTGTCCGTACCTCTGAGCTACAAACATGTACGCCTTTTCAGCTTCGACCTACGGTCTTGGACGTAAATGTAAAGACGTTGATCCTGAAAAATGCGACGAGAACAAATGTGATCAACTACATGCCACTTCATACATGTAAGGCATTTCAAACATACCAAAGGTAAGTAACGACCTTTTGACTCAAGCCACCTGCCGGTCATAACTTTTCCGAGAAATCTAGATATTCTAGATGTTCCAATCAAAATGTCAATAAAACGCCGGTGCGACTGCCTGGTGTGCAAGCGCTAAAAGGAGTCTGTTAGACATTGACATTCGTGCTAAATCACATAAATGCTAGTTTGGTTCACTTTGCAGTCGTTCCCGATTTCACCAAACAGCCAGACACATTGCATTCTTATCGCACATAATCAACGCAACGACGTACATACCACGAGTCAAGGGATATGTCAACCGAGCGTTCCAAAGAACGCCGTTTGAGACAAGATACCAAAATTTCAACGGCGGAGCGAAGTAACGGCTTTATTATCTGTTCGCGCCAGAGACTGCGTCATCGCCCATCAAGTTTATGTCTCTGTGTGACAAAGAAGAACTTTCATCGTATTAACACCGGTAAAGGACGTGGATAAGACCACTGTCTGACGCAGTGGTATCTACACAGTTGTTTCCATACATGATTTAGCAGATTTGCTTTGTTTTGCATAAAGTGAAAAATGCAAAAGCTGTGACGCCTTCTGCCATTTGAAAGCGGGCGTGTACGTCAGCAGACTCATGGAAATAAATAAGGAACAAAGGACCACATCACACCAAAACGCATGCAGTCATGCATTGGCTTGCGTTTAAGACGAAAGCCAATGAGATAGAGGGGTGACATGGCTTTATTCCAGAATGGTTCAGATCGCTTGACAAGGGATCAAACAGATCTTCGTGGCCTGAGCTCCTTCCTAACGGAAGCTAATCACTTTGTCTTGAAAGTCATGCTCAAGCACAAGTTAATGTGTAAGCGCTAACAGAACAACAGTTTGAATCTTGCCTTTAGTATGAACAAAGCTGTCACATGTAATGTGTGTGTGTCATTGGGGTTTTACGACGCACTCAGCCACTGAGGCTATATGGCGTCGCCTGCCTCTCACCCCGGCAGGAAGGGCGGGCACCACGAGGAATCGAACCCGTACCTCTGGTTTCCCAGACGCGCGGTGGTTAACGCAGACGCGTTAACCACTACACTACCGGCACCCCACTGTGACATGAAAGGCTTAATTACAATGGCCATGCTATTGTCGTGAAACAATTTGTCCAAGCTCTTCATGCCTCCAATTCAAACACCTAAAACGTAAATATTCGCGGATGTATGCAAACAAAGTGCAAGTGCACCCCAAACATGGAAGGGCTATTCGATGCTCTACCGGGAAATAGCAAACATATATGCACTTACACCTGGGCAGCGTATAGCGTGGCAATGTTTGGCATGCATTTTAACTTATGTTCAAAATAAGCCAACTCGAATATGCCAAAATATGAATATTTCAGTACTGGTTGGGTGACATCATCAATATATCAATTGCATATTTATGTGAAAAGTGGACGTTCAAGCCGAATCAAAATCATTTTCGAATTTTACGTCCAAATTTCGTAGATGAAAGTGAACCTGGCAAGGAAGACTTCAAAAGTAACACGGATTCAACCAGAGCAGCCGAAAATCCTGCAGCGAAAGCAAACGATATTCAATGTAAAACACTCACGCAAGAATTATCAAGCACGTGTAGAAAGGCATTGAAATATCTAGGAGATGTTATGCAAATATTTGACGAGAAGCCTGCTATATTTCTACAAACGTCAGGAGGCTAGATGACAGTTCAGATGAGCCAACAGCTGTCAAAGGCTTCACAAGAAGCTTACATTTCTATGCCAACAAAAACGACTGCCCAAAGCAAATCATGGTGACAGCTGACAATGACTTAAAAACGAGAAAGCGGCAAATAATCTCCAAAGAAGCAAAATAGCCTGAAGTAGTGAAAGGGAGAAATCTAGACAGAAGCAGCTGCACGCTGAAGATGGTGACCGCGGCCCACAAGCATGCGACATTCTCGGCATGAATAAATCTGTACCAGAAACATTGCAAAGTACAGACGCGCCATTCCTAGGAGCGTTACCAGCCATTCCGTGCTACGTGAAACCAGACTGTCGAGCATGGTGGATCATTGGCCATCTCACAGGCCTCCAAGCTGAACACGAGCCGGTGGACGGATGTACTGAAGGGTGGACCATTCAAGAGGATGGTCAACGCAACATCATCCATCTTTCACGGTAGCTGCAGCAGCTCAGGTGTGACGGTGAGCGTCCGCTGCAGGCGAATGCCACAGAAAAAGGCGTCTGCAGCCGTTGCCAAGCGGCAGCCGGTCGGTGTGGAAATTCTCGTCGATTATCAAATCGATGCGGGTACCGATATCATGAGGGATTGTTCGTTCGTGGTTTTGGAAAGAAACAAAAGTCTACTTATTGTAGTTATGCAAGGCATTGCACTATTTTTAGAGGTGTCGCTGCGAGTGAGGTTGTATGCTGAGTGGGTTTTACTTGCACTACAGGTATGTCTTCAAATTGAGACCCGTCCGTCAGGCTTTCTGGAAGATAATGTCTTTGATCCTTCTGATCACAGCTCTACTTCTGATCACAGCTCTACTGTTGATCGCAGCTCTACTACTGATCACGGCTCTTCTACTGATCACAGCTCTACTACTGATTACAGCTCTGCTATTGATTGCATCTCTACGCAGCTACCATCTAGGAGAAACGCTGCTCTGTATAAGTTGTGCTGTGTGAGTTGTTGCACAGTTGCATGCAAACTATTGGATCCGGTGGGTTTGTCCCTACAGCATGACAAGGTTATAACGATTTGGCTTCAAACACATGGAAAGGCGACGTTTTCAAAATTCGTAAGTGTGGAAGAACATGCGTTGATCCCTGGCCTGGACGTTGAGACAAGGTGTCGTAACGTCACAAAACACACGGATCCTGACGGAGGAGAAAACAGATAATAGTGGTAGTAAACGTGCCCGATGACGCTTGCAGTCAGTCACGTGCTCTCCTGTACAGGCCGTGAGTACCCTCGTCTTGGAGCGTTTTTCAAGATTGCTGGCAGATCTTAGCAGCCAGAGCAAGCGAACAGGAAACCGACGTACGGTGTCGGCGAAAATGTCGACAACTCACGGATGGGTCTCAGTACCGTTCGCCCCAAAGGTGCACCAGTAATCGGCTGGAAACAAGCAGCTCTCACCTTCTCCGAAATCCATCTTGAATACGAGACGTCTTGATCAAAATAGAGAGTGTGGTCCATGAAAGCTAAAGACCTGTTTAATTCTACCGGTACTTACCCAAAATATTTTTATTTTCACGAAGCTTTGACCGCAGTTCTGTAAACCGTATGTTGTTAGAGTTAATCGATATTGTTTAGTCACTAGAGCCGACCGACCTCATTTCGTTCATAAGTTTATAAGTTACATACCTATAGTAACTAATGCAACGCAGTGCGCAAATACTGCATCAATGGACCTCCATCAATAGATACTACATCAATGAACCTCCATCAATAGATACTACATCAATGGACCTCCATCAATAGATACTACATCAATGGACCTCCATCAATAGATACTACATCAATGGACCTCCATCAATAGATACTACATCAATGGACCTCCATCAATAGATACTACATCAATATATACCACATCACTATATAGAGACCACATCAATACTACATCAATAGACCTCCACCGATCATCTCCTAACGCCAGGCACTTTCCGACGCTCTGCGTGTTCCCATTGCCATCTGAGCCGGGATCCACTGGCTTACCTACTTTTGGCGTCATCTACATAATGACAGCTGATAGTTTCCTCGACTGATATCGCCTTGCTCATGCGGCGCTGCACGTCTAGCTGGTTACAGCTAGTGGGGTATTACCATCTACCTTCCCCGGTGCGATCGAGGTCAAGTGCTATTTTCGGTAAAGTCATGCTAGTTGAAAAGACGACGTTGAGCCAACATTTGGGATTCACGACTCAATCAGTAACTAATGCTAAACTATGACTTCGCCCACATCTCCTCTCGCATAAGGGGCGGGCGGCATTGGGAATCAAACCCGTATCTGCGATTTGCAAGGCGCGATGCCTAACCACTACACTACCGGTACCCCACCCGAATTCGTTGGCCTTTCTGTCATACAGAGCGTTAAATCAAACATTACCAAAAAATAGCCTTTTAAAAAAGATAAATTGATAGACGTCTTTATTACGAACTCACAGGCTCGGTCACATTTGTAGATACCAAAGTTGGTCCATATAACCAAGCACTAACATTCAGATCTCCTCACACACACATTCCTCATGCACAATTTAGAAAGCCGGCGCTTCCTATTTCTCTCATTCTAGTTGGGCACATTATGAGCTAAACGTTCCTACGCTGAGTTATCAACATTCAGTGCGCCAGGACGCTTTGGCTATGCGACGTTATAGAGCAAACCTTGGTTATGTGGCAGGTACAAATGATCAAAATCATGATTAATGAGCTTATGTCTTGCATAAAAAGCTCCTTGTGCCCGATTAAAGGCTGCAATTGTACGCCATTTTTGAGGCAAATGAATTATAGAGACGTCTTTATTCCAAGTGTAATACAATTTTTTCTTCTTTCTTTCCTTGAGCCCATTTCTATTCTATAATACTTAATCTACTTTACTATGAGCTGTAATGATCAACGATCGGGAAATTCACATGCAATAACTGAAAATACCACTAGACCTTATTCCTTCGCGAACAAGAAATGGCAGCATTCTACAGGCTGTTACCAGTAACGCGTATTTTGCGGCGAGGAATGAGCAAGATGAAAAGCCGATAACTCAGCATGAGGACTCTGAACTCATAATGCCGAAATACCAGAGGCTGAAGGCCTTTCTTGTTTGTATCAAGTCTAAACGAGCAGAACACACTGGAAGTGTCTATACCTATCATACATAACCTATCATATACCTATAACCATGTACATAACCTATCTGATTTCTGGTTGCTTTAAGCATACAAAAATCAGTACTCTAGTTTTCTAATCAAAGCTGCGCAGCGCAACATATTTAAATGCGCACAAATTGCACTGTGGCTTTCAAACTTTGAAAAACCTTACAAAGGTTCAGGTAGCGCACGGTATGCAGCACGTACTTTGGCCATGAAATATTTGTGGCATGGCTACCGCAGCTGCGCACAGTTTAAGAGTGGCATGACCACCGCAGCTGCGCACAGTACATGAGTGGCATGGCCACCACAGCTGCGCACAGAACAAGAGTGGCATGACCACCGCACCTGTGCACAGTACATGAGTGGCATGACCACTGCAGCTGTGCACAGTGCAAGAGTTCGCAGAAAGCCTGAGTAATTCACGTCTTTTACGTTTGTAAGTAGAATTTCTTCATGAGAAAAAACGTCAAAAAGAAAGTTGATGCTTTTAACGTATACAAGCATCATCCACAAGGTCACCACATATGTAATGTCCAATATATTTGGTGCTCAAAACTTTCCCTGTTCTTTTACAATTCAAGACAAACTTGGGTGGGGTGAGACTTCTCGGATTAGCAGATCTTAACATTACATGTTCACTTTCCTGTGGCTATACATTATATATTGCCAACAACTCCGTTTTTTTGCAAACTCTCAGTATCTTCCTGAGGCGAGAATCAGATGGGGATAAACTAGCAAGCTTGTATGTACACATTAAGTGGTTGCTCAGCCTCCTATCAATACAAAAGCCATTGCAAATATCACTGGAAAATGCGCTCGGGCCATCCATGTACGCTTCGAATAAGTAGGGCTGCAAAACTCCACCTTGAGCGGATCCAGTGGTGACGGGGAACTTTTGGTAGAAGGTATATGTCCGTGTTACAGCCGCTGCCTAGTTAGCATACCAATACATCAAAACACACCTGACGTAGTCAGCAACATAGGGTCCTTCAAACTTTCCAAAAAAAGAAATTATGGTGTACTCCGTCAAACGATACTGGCGTCGAGAAAACAGCTGAAGTGGCACCAACAAAAGCGCAATATGAATATATAAGCTCTTTTAAGAGCTTAATTCATATTGATCATTTCTATACCCTTCCTTGAGGCCAACTTGGCTGTCACGAGTAGCCATATATATATATATGAACTCTCTGAAGTGGAATTGGCCCGAACACTGCTCAGATCGTTGGCGAGTGAAATAAGACGATGCAAATAAAGCCTTTTGATGCGTTCTTGCAGACATAGTTATTGATAATGAGAGCCAGCGCAACATCAATGACTGTGTCCGGGACAAGTCACGCATAAATGTGCGTATGAAACACGCGCTAAGAATTACAAGCGAGTGCTTTGGGGCTTGTTTCAAGCACCCGGCAAAAATTCATCTAGACCATTGCTTTGTTTGCGCTAAATCCCTGTATTTTTTCGCAATTTCGCCCCCTGTGACTCGAACTCCGTCCGGAGACAATGAGACAGTAGCCCCAGCAGACCCAGTGACGCGCCACAAAATGACTCGAACTCCGTCCGGAGACAGTGAGACAGTAACCCCAGCAGACTTGTGACGCGCCGCAAGACTAACGCCCAGGAGAACTATGCTCACACTCCTCCAAAGACACAGTCTGTAGACTGGTACATAGGCTTTTGTAGCGGTTGCGCAACAACTGTACAATTTATTCAGCTCACCATAAACAGTTGTCCTTAAGAACTTTTGCATTCATCATGATAGTTGATGGGATTGATTATTTATTGGAAATCAATATCATATCCTTACAAAACAGCCTTTAATCATGTTCAGCCAACTTTCTGCTCACATTTAGGCCGTTTAAGAAACTGCATGACGGGTTTAAATCTCGCCTTTGCCTCTTTTCCACGCTTTTCAAAAATGGTCTAATTCTGGACTTGCGCGCGTCTCTCATGCTTCTCATGCGTCTTAAAACACCGCGGTATTAGACTATGAAATGTTTGACAGTTACATGGACTATTCAGCGACGAGATTAGAGTATTTGGAAGATCAAATTAGTTTTGAAATCATTTAAAAAGAGGCATACGTCAACGTGAAAGTTAGCCACATAGCGTAGAAATTCGTGCATAAATACGAAGATTAAATATGGTATGCAAATAAGTCCATAGCGCATTATGTCGCCTAGATACCGATGTATTACATAGCGGAAGAAGACGTTGTACCAAAAACTGTCAATACAAGTTTATAGCCACTGGAAGCCTTTATCAGAATGACTGATTTCGCTGTCATATTTTAAGAAATAAATTGGAAGGTACCTGATGACCTGTTTACTCGTCATTTTCATGTGCGTTGGGCGCACGTGAAAATCAGGTGAGGTCATGATAAAGTGTGACTTATTATACATACCAACTTGAGCACAAATGGTCATCCAAGGCAGCTTCCTTGTCTCGTGATGGGGCTTACCTAAGGCGAAAATGTCTGTTTCATCTTTTGAAACATTCAGGCAGACAGGAGAGCTGTAATCGATGAACCATCGTTAGACATTTACAAACGTGATAACGAGAAGCTGTGTGCTGGGATTCAAGTAAGCACACCAAGTATACTGGGCTCTTAGTCATAATCAAAATCCATTCATTCGCCCATTCACTCAGCATGCACGCATGTCCACTCAGGCCCCAGAGGGCAGTACGCAGACCAGGAATATATATATATATATATATATATATATATATATATATATATATATATGAGCAGACCGGGAATGCGACGTCAGGCGACGGATCTGTCTACGGCGTAAGAAAACAGTCCTTATCTTCACAAACTGCGCAGAGGAAATCGGCATCAGGGTTGAATCCATAGGGCTTTACGAAATTTGTATATTAAAGCTGCAGGGTGCAGGATGAAGCACGCATGGCCATTGGTCATGGAAAACACGCAAGGAAGGGTGCCTCCTAACACAATATAGAGGGTGCCTCATAACACAGAACTGGGCCTTCTAGTTTTTAACGACTCCTCGAGTCAACAATGGGGCCTCCTTAGCACAACGTTGGGGCCCCTGGTCTAGAGCATTGCCTAATTTATTCATAAAGGTTACCTCATGATTCAGAAAATGGTTCTCTTGATGTAGCAAAGAGCCTTTTGAGACCGATTCATTGCTCTCTAGATCAGTTTATGGAGCCTCCTTAATCTGCTTTGTGGTGCTCTACGGATAGCTACAACGCCTTAAGTATGGGAAAGGGGGTCTCCTTTCGAGGGGGTGGGGTAAAAGCGTACACTGGTCTGACTGCTACTCATACTACTCACTCTCAGGCAACTGTCCCCTCTGCCCCCCCCCCCCCTGCTGGGCCGCCCCTATATGCATAAAGAACAAATGATGCTACGGGTATTCTCAACAAACTATCTCTGAATTTACTAGCGATCTCGGCTCACATCAGTAAAAAAACAGGCAGCGTTGCAGGCATACACCTATGACTGCCAGAAGGAGGAATCCATTGCACGCTCAGGAACGTATAACGCTGGTGTCAAATCAATCTGTTTATTTATTTTTTACTGAAGTTGGAGCCGATTCTTCGTTTATAGTAACTTGGGCGGATTTCAAAAGAGAGACAAAAGCAGAAATTAGGTGTGCAAAGATGCTCTTTGGTATGAACAAACACTAAACTCTCGATCCAGAGGCATACACTGAGCACTAGCAGAGGTCTAGCTGATCATCCCCGCCACCTACTCCAGCCGGCCTGGCGTCTGCCGGTGTGACGTCACGCCCTGGCGGCGGTGACGTCACGTCGGGGCGGGCCGCGGCGCGGTGCGGCTCCGGGAGAAAGGCGCGCGCCTTTGCGACACGCCGGAGTTCCTGTTCCAGTTTGGCGGCGGGTGGAGCGGTGCGCGGCGCGCGGCGGCCATGGACGCGCACGGCGCCTCGTGACGCGCGACGAGACGCTACGGCCGCCGACAGTGCCGTGCAGTGGAGAGACGGACGGGCAGGGCCGACACCCAGGACAGCCATGGAAGGCGGAGGGCCGGGACGCGGCCGGCGGAGGCGACCACCGCAGACGCTGCTGCTCTGTCTCGCACTGCTACTGGCTTCCGGTGAGTGCTGCCCTGCGTGCCACCGGTCCTGCTGTCAGAGGGACCGCCATGGCTTCGGGTGTTCGCGAGCGGGACGGCGCTCTGCCGCGCTGAAACACACGGGAACAGCTCTCCTCCTCCCCCGGAGTTGCTGACGTGCTAACCTCTAACGTTTGAGCATAAAGCAGGTCAGAGGTCCGGCTTCGTAGAGTTTCCGGGTGGGGTCCAGTCTTTCGTTCCGGTTTTGGGGTACATTTGTCCGTGCAGCGCGCGCTGAGAAAGTTAACTGGTTTAGCAAAACCACTGCAAAGTGTCGTGACTGTGTTGCATGCTAAGTTTTCTGCCCAAAACATGAATATGACCACGCCAATATGCCAAAGCGCAGGTGTGAAGGCGACCTTGTTAACTTTCATTGAAATTACTACGTTTTTAGCATTTTATCATGGGTAATGCTTGTTCGGAGAGCTTTAACAGACCAGTGTTTCTCATCTTCCCCAACCGTGTCTGGTAACGCGCAAGAGACCACAGACTACAGCGCATCGCGGCCAGTGCAAGCCCGCATAATCAATAGCGCGTTAGCACAGGGCACAACAGTTCAGCTGGCTGGCGGCCGGGCAGCTGCTCTGTATTGGGGAGCCGGCTCACGGCCGCCGGGGCCATTGTGGGCCGTCCGCTCTCAGTCCGTCGCCGGGCGAGGAGAAACCTGGCCGGGCCGGGCCGGACCGCTGACCTCAATACGGCCCGGCGCCGCCAGATTGGCGACCGGAGCCACGAAGGTCGGCCCTGGTCGCGCAGCGTGACCTGTGGCAGCGTGCGGGCTGGACGCGCCCACAGAACGTACACTGCGGCGCGTGGACGCTGTGGAGATGACCGCTCGCGCGTGACGTACCCTGATAGACGGTGCAGAGCGTGCGGACTTCCCGCTGCAAGGTGTGACCTGCAGGACGCTGCGATGCTGATCGCGCCTGCACAGTGTGACCTGTGATGGTGATATGCGGGCTTACGCAATGAGATAGAGTGGACCGAAGGAACTTGCGACAATAGCGGTGCCTTCCCCTGACACGGAGTGACCTGAGGGACACTGCGGCAATAACGGCGCCTACCCGTTGGCAATGGATGATTTACTGGGCGCTGTGGTATCAGTCGCTCCTGTCCCGCCTCACCTGAGTCTTGCAGACCACTGAGGCTAAGCACTCCCAGAAGCTGGCACATCCGCGATTTGTCGCACTGCTGCATCGCTGTTTTCGTGGGTAACTGCACAGCTGCGCTTTATTGGTTAGTTGCGAAACGTTGTCAACCGCTTTTGGACCAGCATTTACGCGTTTTATTGGATCGAAGTTCCTGCCGCCAACGCATGTCTGTTAAGAATTAAATCTATTCTATTAACTCCTTGAGATAAACTGACTGATAGAAGCTAACTTTGATTTCACCAATAAATATCAGCATTGATAAACAAATACAGCATTAGCTCGTGCATACTAAATGTTTCTTTTCTTGGTCTAATCTATTTTCCGTTACTTAGTGTTTCTAAGAATGTTCTGTTCCGTGCTGTTGATTTCAAGCATCGTGTTTTTTGTCTTAGTTTCAAAACAAGGACGGATATGTTTTAGCTCACTCTTCTAGTAGTTACGTTACTCAATTACTTGTTCCATTGGAAACCCCTTCCTTACAAGAGAACGTCAAAGCTTTTCTGTAAAGACGTGACAAAACCTTCATAACATCAAAAGCACGGGGGATTTCCAGCTTTCCCGAGCCACGTATCAGGGCGCGTTTTGGGCCAATCACATCACCAGTCACTCGGACCCAGATGCTGTAAAACAGGTGAAGAGAGAGGGGGGGGGGGGGGGGGGTACGTGACAAATACAACTGCTGTTTGTTGCTTGGTACCAGTGTGGGAACACAACTCTCTCGTCACCCCTCGAACAACCTTCAGTCACGATCCAGGAGTGCCATCTCCGGAAATACGTGCCACTTCTTACAGCACGAGCTCGTCACGGACACCATGCACTCGCACGCGGTTTACGAGGCGGCACCACAAACACTTTCAGTCGTCGAAAAAACTCCCCTCTGATCACGGGCCAGCGAGAGGGAACGGCGAGATGCGGCTCTGGCTGCCGCATTTCTTGCATGCGTCGTCACCCGCGATCCTGACGCCAACGTTGAACACCTCAGGCGGCGCGGCCAATGCTCCCCAGACTTGCTTCAGCATTAAAGCGGCGATGCGCGTTCGCGGTATCCACCACCAGAGCCTGTTGATACGTTTGTGTGATGCGTTTAGTTCTCACTACCTTATGTGGAGCGTTGCAGTCACCATGGCAGGTGACCGCTTCGCATTTATGTCTCGCGGCTACGCTGGAGCCCGCGGGACTAGGCACGCCCGTAAATGTAATTAGCGGCGAAATTCATGCTCTTGAGTGTAAATTCTTGGTTTATTTCTTGTTGCGTATATGCCACATGGCACGCATCCTTTCAAAGCTATCTTGATGCGTTGCATTGCATCGGACACACATATGACGAAACACTATAAAAGTGCACAGAATTTGGAGACAGCGTGGGCATATCGCAAGTATGGAACGACGCAGCCACACTCACTCTTCACCTGAGGTAGACTCATCTGACCCCCGAAAACGCTTGCGAGCAAACATTCATATATCAAACAATGACCAAACTCGGCCACCTCACTGCGAACCGCTGGCAGCAGCTTTCGCGCCGTGTCTTCAGAGGCACCGGTGTCTATTGGCCCATAGCGGACACACGTTCCGGAGATCACCTTGCTGAGAGCTTTCTAAGTGTCTAATTGCGACACGCTTTTAATCTGTTGATTGCAGTCCGCGACATTATGCATGGTTTACGACAAGCAGAAGTGCCATCACTTGTGTGACAATGCGTCTATTGTAATGCAAACACCACGGAGACACAGGTCAGCAGAACATTGAAAAACGACGAGCATCTCAACGCTTCGCTTCGGTTCGAAAACAGTGCTTTAGTGCGTGATCCAGTCCATACTTGAGTGGGTGATGTTTTTAACTTGCTCATTGCCGCTCGCCACCACAGGCTTGATGTTCAAACTTGCTGACATTTGAAAGTCGCTCATTCCCTGCTGTCCCCCGGCCTTTGTACCCCTGAACTGGTCTCTCCCGGTGGAGAGCCATGTCCCCCGGGCCTGGCAGACCGCGTGTCCTGGCGCCCGTGCTGGCGCGCGCGCCCATGGGCGGTGGCCGCCTTTCGGCCGGACCGGCTGCTGGTCGGTGACGGGAACGCGGCCTGACGTCATACCTGACAGCGCCATCAGCTGTCGGCCGTCGGCGGCGGCAGCAGCGGCGGCGCCGCGTGCCGGACCGCGGCAGCCGCCGCCGGCCGGGGTTCTCACGTAACTCCTGGCTTTCTGCGCTCCGCCCTCCCCACAATGCCGCGTGAAAGCGGCCGCCGTTCCGAGGATGACACTGCCGCAGCGACGGCGGCAGGGCCGGCATCGCTGCGGTGGCCGGTCGTCACACAGTACGCCGCCCCCTCGGAATTGTGCCGGCGGCGAGGCGAGCGATGTCGCCGATTTCATCGATTGAATTCACGCAGGCAGCAGAAACTCCGCTGAAACACTTCCCACCAGAGGCCCGACACTGCGCGCATGTAAGACGCCGCGGCCACGCGAGACCGCGATGAGCTGACCACACCCGATCTTCGGGCAGCGCCTCGCGCCGCCTCCTCGGGCGTGATCGAGGCCCGGCCCGGCCGCGGCCCGCGCGTGGCCCGCTTGTTTGTCTCACGCCGCCGCCGGCGCGTTGGCCACGGTCCACATTCCGAGCGGCGGCCGCGGTGCGGCGCCGGCGCCAGCCGATGGGTCCGGCGCGCGGGTCCGGCGCTGCCGTCGCCGCCGGCGCTGTAGCCACGGCTGCCACGGCAGGGCCGTTGACGCTGTGTGAGCCGGTGTCGCAGCGGGGTTACTGGGGCGGCAGGCACGCCGGGGCGCGAGCCGGACGTGCCGGCAGCGAGTGTCGGGGGAGCGAGGCAGACCCCCTGGGACGCGGGGGCGGGACCGGAGCCCGGCGTGAACAGTAAACAGCAGCCAGTGGGGTGCTGTGTGTAGGCTGAGGGAAGGACTGAGTCAATGACCCGGGCATGTCCAGCCGATGTCGGTTGACGCTAGCTGAAGAATTTCACTGGAATTGTTTTGAGTTAGTTTCCTGCATGTCACCTGGGAATTTCCTGAAAACCTTAATGTAACACACTCCCATCGGTGCCATTAACATGATGTTGTCCGGAATGGCTGGCTGGTCAAGCATTACTAACACCCCTTTATTCAACCTACCAGCCTGTGGCATACGACCAGCACCAGAAAGACTGCATCTGAACACAACGAAAAGCTGTCGCGCTGCTTGGACGAGAATTTCAAGATAACCGGTAGTCTAGCCGTGCTTAATTCACGTTTCAGTTCACCGTCACACTTTCCTTTAGCAGCAACTGCTTCATTTTGGGGCAATCTTCGCTTTACTGTCAGCTTCGTAGCGTAGCATGTAGACTGGACTGGACTGGAGTGAGGACTAAGCTGTTCCTGACCTCTGTAACCGGTCTCGCAACCAGCCGCCGGCGACCAACGCCAGTCACCACAGGTGTTCGCCGGCGTACTGTACACGTACACCGGGTGTCGGTGACACCAGGTGACCCCGCCCAGTTCCAGAGGCTTCAATCAAAGGTCATCGGCCCCGCAGTGAGCGACGTCACTCGGGACTCCTCCAGGCCCTCTCCCGACCTCACGTGGGCCTCGGTCAATGCCTTACCTTGCTGCCGTACTCCATCGGGAATCGCAGCTGCTGACCATAACCTGGTAACATAGCCAGTGCTACAGGCGCAGCAAAGCTACGGTGGCCGACCGCAGCGTACGTAGAATTTCGTAAGGGGTGGATGGGGGCGGGGATGGGGATACAACTTAAATGCTTTCGCTGAAAGCCCAGTTAAGCGCGCCACAGAGTGCGACATTCATTTCATGGCGTAAAACAGAATTACGTGTTCTCGATTTACTTGTCTTTATATGTCCACCACGAACCAATTAATATTTACTCAGGCAGACATATCGATAAAAGTGATGCATTTAATAAGGAAAGGGGCTGGGGCAGGGGGTGGGCACACCACGGGACCACTATGTGCATACGCCCCTGGTAACCCGTAGTGTTTCGGCGCCCGTAATACACTAGAATTCTTTTTTTCTGGTGAGAAAAAAATGGGTCAGCATGATCCCTTCAGCGCTTACAACACCTAGTCATCAATCGTTTGGTCGACGTCTTGACCGTAAGTGTTGAGTGAATCCAAGGCTCATCAGATACAGTTCGTGGGCCTCTAAAATCAAAACACTCGTCCCTCTATCAATATGCATGAGTTTGGCCAGCACTTTGTTACGGAAAATAAATAGGGTATTGTGTTAAACAACGATCATCGACCAGGGAGGTAGTTGCCTGTCGAAGACCTGGGTGTTATGAACTATAAACTCATTGCTAGATGACTTGGCCTCCATTTCTGAATAGATCATGGAGCTGTGAGCTATGATATATGGCCAATACAGCAAATAATATAACACACTTACATATGAACACCGGATAGTTAACAAACATGCTGCGACTGTTCGTAATAACTTTGACATAAACAGGTCCATCTATTTGCATCTGGCAGGTCCTTTGTTCAGAGCAACAGCAAATCGCTGAGCCATCGCACGATTGAGCCATGGCTCAATCATCATAACATGCCTATGCGCACCTGCGATGTCGGAATTTCCGGAAGGGCTGTGGAACAGCCAAACCATATTTCTGTACAATTATCCACATCTGACCGACGCAGGGCTGCCATTCCATACGATACATGCCTGATGACGTGTAGGTGACAGCATCACATCATGCACCTGGGCGCGAGCGGAAGTGATGGGTTCTATAGTGACACGGATGACACTTAATGCATGTTAACTAGGCATACATCAAATATGTCTTCTGCTGCTCACCAGAGAGGCACGAACACACTTCGTTGAGACAGGCATCTGGAAAACCAGATTGTCCTGATTCCATCAACTTTAAGCTGAGCCGCATGGGATGAAGAGAAGCTAAGGAAAACAAAAAACCTGATTCCATCGACTTTAAGCTGAGCCGCATGGGATGAAGAGAAGCTACGGAAAACAAAAAGAAACTGATTCCATCCACTTTAAGCTGAACGGCATAGGATGAAGAGAAGCTACGGAAAGCAAAACAAAAACAACCTGATTCCATCGAATTTAAGCTGAACCACATAGGATGAAGAGAAGCCACGGACAATAACTCGGAGACCAACGCATTCAAACTGGCACCTCCTGCTTTTATGCCGTTACAGCTTCCGTGAGACGTTCGTTACCTACATTAAGCTGACGTAACATGTAACGCTCGTTGCACTGCTAAGGAGTCTGCAATTTCAGCTTACCTGGTATGCTGCTTGTTCATATTAATAATCTTAAACTGTTTAAGGCTGGTATGCAAGACGGAGGGGCTCTGGGGTGAAAGCTTGGCAAGTCCAATGCATTGCTTTTTAATCTTTGACATGCAAAGCGGATATGTGTTTGGTATGCAATGTCCGCACCGGCAGCTCTATCGGCTAGCACGCCTGTCTCCGTGTTGACCCACAGTGGCAGGGTGGGCTAGAGACGCATTGCAAGCTTAGGAGCCACCTCTGACTAAGATGGCCTGCGATCCGTGATCCGTGCTTAACGTAGGTCGGATAATGCCAAACTTTACGGTACGTTGAACGCTCACCACAAAACTCCACGACTGGCACGGAATTTCCCGATGGTGTGATCAGAGCTCACGCAACGAGCATTGCTTATCGTGCGCTCTGATTTCACTAAATAAGCAAATTTTGATATAAAAAATGTGAATTTTTACGATTCATGCGCGTGTATTCACCTGCCCGAATGCCTCGTAGCGTGAGTGTTTCTGGAAAGCGATCATCAGGTGCGACTTCCCTCGCCTTCGTGCACATTGTATGGAGTTCGGGAGAATCCGACGGCAACGTAAGCAAGACTGACGGGCAAGCTGCACTTTAAAAAGTCATGAATAAATGCGCACAGGATCTGGAACTAACGTCCACGTTTAATTTTCGAGTGTGTGGTGTCATTTTGTTGTGACAAGAGAATGCGTGATGATTGAATACTACCTGCCGTGAGCTTGCAAGACCATTTTGTCGTGAATCCATCAACAAGCTTAAGTCACCAAATGCAGCAGGCGCCAAGGAAAAGAACTGATTTTGTTATAAAACTCTGGGTTGTGGCGCAAAATGAATGCCATCACCTAAGGCTGGGGTTATCCCCCCTTGCAATTAAGCCATCGCAACTTATGACGCACACCATGGCTTGTAAATGAGCTTCAGTCATAGAGACGCATTTAAAACCATGTAACAGGGCGGGAACCAACAATTTCATAGTTGCGATCAACATGCGTCATTTGATCCGACATAGGACAACCCTACACCTAGTTTATGACAATGGGTGTCTTGAAAATTTGATCATAGGTCTAAAAAAATTTGGATTATTTAGTTATTTGATCTCAATTCGTTTTGACCACGGAGACATAGACATAGTTATGATTTTATAAACAGGCGTGCTGTCTCTGCTGCATGTCCCCGCTGCGGTAGCATGCATGCTTGCTCTTCCATCTAAATACAGTCCTTAGCAGATGTAATATAAGCTGTCTGTAAGTCAACGCCCACACGCTGTCTTGGAAGAGTGAGAGATAAAGATGTTTTCATTGTATTGACCATCGGGATTCTACCCACCAGTTGGAAAGCGGTCAACACTTCCGCTGCTGCCTTGTTCGAGCCCACTCACTGCTCTAGCGTGCTTCATTCCCGGTATGCAACGGGATGAGGTTTCCAACGGAGAGGATGATTCCCGCCGTCAGGAAGTAGCACCGTTCATCTCATCCTGGCCTGTAAACCACTGTGAACGGGTCGCATCAGACGGGACAGGCAGCGAAATCACGGAGTGTGACCAAACAGATGGAAATCGCGCCGACGCTAATTGGTCCACCGGGCGAGCGCATGGTACGCTTCATTGGCCAAGTATCCCAGAGCTGCTGTGAACTTCCTCACGGGTCCAGATCAGCAAACAGCAACTCGCTATGGGCTTACTCACAGGTCCAGGTCAGCAGAGGATAGCTCGCCATGGACCACCTGACAGGTAGAGATCAGCAAACGACTGCTCGCCATGGACTTACAGGTCCAAGTCAGCAAACAATAGCTCACCATGCCTCACTGGTCCAAATCAGCAAACCGGTGCCCGCCATGAACTACCTCACAGGCCCAGATCAGCCAACAAGGGCTCCCATTTTATTCGTCATTTTTTTGCTACGCATGCCATGGTCATCACACGTATCACAACATTTTTTGTTCCAGCGTTTCTCGGTTTATTCAGTCGTGACGTACAGCAATGAGTGCAAATTAAAAGTACTGACATAAACCAATTTGTCCTTAAAGTACAATCTTGAGCGTTGCAGCTGAGCACGGGGCAATAGTTTTCTTAGCTTCTTTGAGCTTACGATGCCATCTCATGTTCTTCATTTTACAGTTGCATTATGGTCACAGCGAGGCGCCCGTTGACGTGGAAGGGAAATGAAATGACGGGAAAAGCCATTCGTAGAAATCTGCGATGAAAATAGCTAATGCAGAACATTGTGCTAACCTTTTTCTGATAAAGAGAAATCTGTCCCAGTACGGATTCTCCTTCCCGCAAACAATATTTTGCCCGCAAGGTCGCTGATAGCAGGCAGGAGAAGCAATCTTACTCCCGATCGCTTATCGCCCAGGATGACTGTACTGTGTAGACATCAGCAGCATTATCGAACGGGGTCAGGACATCGTCAGCTGACTAATGTTGATTGTGATGGGGTCACGAGGGAGGAGTCGGGAGGAGGCGTTCCGCGGGTCACGAGGGAGGAGTCGGGAGGAGGCGCTCCGCGGGTCACGAGGGAGGAGTCGAGAGGAGGCGTTCCGCGGGTCACGAGGGAGGAGTCTGGAGGAGGCGTTCCGCGGGTCACGAGGGAGGAGTCGGGAGGAGGCGCTCCGCGGGTCACGAGGGAGGAGTCGAGAGGAGACGTTCCGCGGGTCACGGGAGGAGGCGTTCCGCAGGTCACGAGGGAGGAGTCGGGAGGAGGCGTTCCGCGGGTCACGAGGGAGGAGTCGGGAGGAGGCGTTCCGCGGGTCACGAGGGAGGAGTCGGGAGGAGGCGTTCCGCGGGTCACGAGGGAGGAATCGGGAGGAGGCGTTCCGCGGGTCACGAGGGAGGAGTCGAGAGGAGGCGTTCCGCGGGTCACGAGGGAGGAGTCGAGAGGAGGCGTTCCGCAGGTCAGACGCCACTGACGGGGCCGCAAGTGGGTCAGCCCGTTCCGATGACGCGGCAGCGAGCGGGCGTCAACATGACGCCGACCGCTCGGACAGCCCCGGCGTTCTCTTCCCAGCCAAGGAAGGTCTCATGAGGGCCGCGTGTTGGGACCAGACCCGACGGCTGCCATCCAGCCGTTCCTGGCGCGGGCCCCAGTCACTCCCGCGGGGCCCGAGCGCCGCCCGCGACCGGCGGGGAGCAAAACCGACGGTCAGCAGCCGCAGCGACCCGACCGGAACCCGTGCCGTCTGCACGGTACCGGTCCCGACACGGGGTCGAGCGGTCACCGGACAGGAGGGAGCGCCTTCACTCCGCCTATGAATCAGTCATGAGCCGTGTGCTGGTCCGAACGCAGGACAAATGCCGGCACGCGCAGATGTGGGAGGTTTACCGGCATGCAAGCGTCAGCTGTGGTGGGAAATGGGCCTACATAATGGTGTTGCTGCTTCAGGCACGCCCACGCTCAGCCTAGGAAGTCACACAAAGTGGTAAACGCAATAGTTTCCACAAATGCAGGCTAATTATCTGTCTGGTCGCATTACGCTGCGTCAGTGGTAGGCGCTAGGCACGATGGTCCGTTTGCAATCACCATGCAACGACACTGCTGAACCCACCGACGCTTGGCATTCGGTTTCCCCTCGGCTTACCCGGTGGATGCGGCGCTCAGCAGGCGCCGAGCGGGCGGTGCCGTAGGTGGCGCCGCCGGCGCCGGCGTGCGGGGGTGCGGCGGCAACCTCGAGGTCAGCTGACGGCCGCCGACCCGGACCGTTACTGAGTCACACTGCGTGACCCAGAAAGTGCCGCCGCCGCCGCCGTCGGGTCGCAGGAAGCGCGGCCGGCTGCCGCCGCGCGCCAGTGAAAGTTGGCGGCGGTGTGGGGAGCCCACCGAGGCTCGCGCCGCCGACGTGCCGGCCGGAGCCCCGCTGGCCACGGCGCCGGCCGTGTTCCGGCTGTTGATCCAGACGTGAGTGATGAAGAAAGGAACTGTGTGGCGGAAGGAGACCACGCAGACCGGGATTCATGCCAAGCGAGTTATAATGTCCGGCAGCTGACTCGGGCGGGCAGATTAATGATGGAAACAACCGGTTTTATCACACGATCATTAAAGCGCTTTCATACAATTACGGTATCGTGCATATGCTCTCAAACCCTATACTGGGATGTAAACGGGCCAAAGATGCCTGTGAAATGAGTAATGTTTTTTACCAGAGACCATGCGCTGGCACCCGAGGAATGCGCACATTTCGTCACCGGCGGGTCACGCTCGGCACGGCGTTGGTGCGACTTTCGCGCATGCGCACCGCTGGGCTGCTCAGGGACGCGTGGTCTGCCGTCCAGGACTGTTCATCCCGCCTGGCTTGCCTGTGGCATTCCCTGATGACACCAGCTCTTCTGCTCTCCCGTGGCTGAATGATGCGACGCTTCGGGAAAATTTGAAACGTGATTACCGACTGGCGCGATCCAGAATAGTTATTTCTTATCTAACTTCCGTTAATCTAACACTGCCATTCCTCGGATTTGTCGAGCAGAAACCATAATCAGCGGTTAAATGACAACCACGGTCTTACATGTTGACTCACCGAGTCGTTCCTGCGGCGTGGACCACGGGTCCGGTATGGTCCGGTCTGATGTGGTCGGCTCTGGTGTGGTCCGGTCTAATGTGGTCTGGCTCTAGTGTGGTCCGATCTGGTGTGGTCCAGTCTGGTTAGGCACGGCGGGGTCTAACGGCTGTTATGAGCCAGACGGCTTCATTCGGGCATGAGGTCTGAAAGAAAGCAAGAGGTAAAAAAAAAGCAACGACGATGACCAGAGGCGTAAAGCTCTGATGGAAGGCAAGCTTTAATTACAGCTTTCACAAACACCTAATAGTCATTTGGGACTACCGCGAAACAAAAAGATCATGCCCTTACCATTTATCAGAGATGACGCTCCAGTGAATCGAGTCTATCTTATCCAGCGTTCCATCTTGGTCTAGCATATCTTCCTTTGTACATGGTGAGCCTTGTGCAGGCGAACGGACATCGCGCGTGACGCTTGTAGAGGAAACTCAAAAGCCTTATACACTGGACTATTCTATCGATACCATCAATGTCAATACACCACATACGGTGATTTGGATGTAGACTAAGGACAACTTATATAACTTTTAGATCACATCTTGTAAGCATCTTAGCTAGAAACAGGTCAATGGGGCCCGAGTTCATGATGTATCGCTGAGGATTAGAACAAATATGTGAAACACAAAAAAAATCGGGTCCATACGCGTACATGACGCGACCAGAACACCAAGGGTAAAAGTCGCAGTTTCGCTTTATGAGACTGGCCAGCGGTGAGTGCACTTGCCCCCCGCCACGCCCCCCCCCCCCCCCCCCGCCACGCCCACGCCGCAGCTGGCTCAGAGTGCGGAGCGGCGGGGCCTTGTGCGGTCCCTCCAGCGTGTGACCCACATAGTCGGGGCGGCGTGGTCGAGAGGCCGCCGCGCCTGGCCAGCCTCCACTCCGGCCAGCTGGGGCGTGGTGCTGACACGCTCGGCTCGTCGCGCCTGAGTGTGAGTGGTCCCGGTTAAGGGCCCGGTCCCAGAAGAGGCTATGGCTCCTCTCCGCCACTGGACTGGTGGAGGGGGCCCGGGTAAGGGAGGGGTTCGATGAAGGGTGAATGAAACTTGGGGCTGCTTATCTTGGCGGAGGGTGCGTGGTTTCTAATGAACGGTGCTTGGTCCTGATCGAATTAATAGTATTGACAGTGATAACGATACAGGTGAAGTCACGCATTGAATAAATCCCATCATCGTCTTACTTGACGTGACCAAAACACCAAGGGTAAACGGGGTAAGTACAGACCCTGCGTTCCAACCTAGTGATCCGCTACATGACGTTTGCTTCTCCTTTGTGCTGTGGTTTTTGACTCAGTGGGTGCTGGTGAGTCGGGTGCTGACGCGGTGGGTGCAGCATCGGCGGATGTTGCTGCGGCGGATACTGCCGCGGTGGGTGCTGGCGCGGTGGGTGCTAGTGTAGCGGGTGCTGCCGCGATGGTTACCGTCGCGGTGTGTGCTGCTGCAATGGCTGGTGTCGCGGCGGGTGCTAGTGTGGCGGGTGCTGTCGCGGCGGGTGCTGCCGCGATGGCTGCTGTCGTGATGGGTGCTGCCGCGGTATGTGCTGGCGCCGAGTGTGATGCCGCAGCGGATACTGCCGCGATGGATGTTGCCGCGGCGGATGCTGGCGCGGGTGGGTGCTGCCGCGGGCGGGTGCTGGCGCGGGCGGGTGCTGGCGCGATGCCGGAATCGCCCTGTCACGATCACCGGTGGCAGGCAGTGTGCCGTGCGACTCGTCGTGACCGTCTGCCACGGTCCGCGCGTGTTTTCTCTGCTGGTGCTAGCAGAGCAGACGGCGTTCCGCCCCGCCGCTGGAGCAGCTACAGAAACAGACCATCCTCCGGCTCTCCCCCCGGCCGCCCACAGCCAGGTCGGTAGGCAGACAGGAAATCCGTCAATGCTGCCCGGTGGAGCGGATAGCGGAACGACAGGGGTGACAGGAGAGATCAGCACAGGCACGCAGAGAGCAGGGGACAGGAAGAGCCGCCGTGAACACTTAATTGCTCCAAATAAAGGCTTCAGAAGCGGCGTTTTAAAGGAACAAGATGAGAAAGAGAGAGCGAGAGCCATGAAGAGACAACGAAAGAGAAAGATTAAAGAAAAAGGAGAGGGCAGAGGCAGAGCGAGAGAGAGGAAGAGAGAGAGAGAGAGAGGGAGAAGGGGAGAGAGGAGAATGAAAAGAGAGAGTGGGAGAGGAGGACGCACGACTGTGGGAGCCGCGGTCGGTGCGTGTCTCGTCCGTTACCTGTCACTGAGCTCCGACGGTCCGGCGCGGTAGGCACATGGGAATGGGACCGGCTGGCCCGCTGCTGCCAGCCTAAATGGAACGCCGGGTGCGGCCGGCCGGCAGCGCCCCAAAATGGAGCGGCGCTGCCCACTGCCCACCACCCACTACCCGGCGCTGAAACGAATGGGTAATGGTGGCACGAGCCTGCTCCATTTGTTTAGCGGTCGAGGCGCCGAATGACTGAGTGGCAGAATTCCATCACGCTGGATTGATGCCGGAAATGTGGAGCTCAGGCAGTCATAGCGGATGGTGGAGAGAGAGCATATCAGAGTGGTATTTAGCTTGTTATGATATTTGTTAGAGAGAAATATGCATGCGAATCACCTACATGCTATTGCTATCCATCATTCTCGGGCGATCGATCCAATTGAGGCATGTGGTTGGCGACAGACTCCGATCAGGAATCCACCACAATGTCAGCATTTACAATGGAATGAAATCACAAACCTCGTTTGTTGCTACAGCAAGAACTTAGTCATGGGATACCACGAGATGACATTTAACATAAGCCGAGCGCTTAAGTTGATCAACAAAAACAGAATCATTATGTCCACACGTCTCGCTCTGAAACTGCCCGGGTTGACGTGCATGGTCCGCAGAGCTTCGATACTTCACACAGTGTCCGTGTAGGCTCGCCAACGTGCTACGATGGCTGCGTCCGGTCTCTTGACGAGCGACGGAGCAGCCTTCGCTCCTGCCGCCCGGCTAGACTCAGGATCAGTCGTGGCCGTCAGTCGTCAGTCGTCAGCCGTCAATCGTCAGTCGTCAAGATGTTGCGATTATGGTCTGATGCCGCCTCTCCATCGCTTGTGACGCCCAGTGCGGTGGTTGGCGCGCCCCCAGCGCGGTGGTCGGTGCGCGCCCAGCGCGGCGGTCAGTGCGCGCCCAGTGCGGTGGTCGCCTCGCCGCCTCCCGTCCGGCCCTCTCAGCCACGCCCGACCGCCGGCCGGCGTCAGCTGGTCACAGCCACTAACGGGGCCTGTCATTAGTACTGCAGCGGCGGCGGCGGCGGCAGCAGCCGCCTCACGCACAGAGCGCCGCCCGCGCGCCGCCCTGTCCTGGCCGCCGTCGGGACGGCCGGCTCACGGCCAGTGCCTGTCGCTCATGCTGCGCTGCCGGCGCGACTGGGCACGGGCCCTGGGCCTGCGCCGGCGGGCGTTCCGGCGCCCCCGGAACAGCAGCGGACGTGCCGAGAATGGGAGGCGTGCCGGCGCCGCAGGCCGGCGGACGCGTGCAGCAGCAGTTGTGTGCTATTGTGCGTTAACGTCGCTAGCGACCTCGATAGCCGAACAAAAACACATCACCGTTCCGACTGCCGGGGCTCTTTCAAAAGGTCGCCGACGGGTGGAAGTGGCTGGCACACAGAACGCCGCATGACATGTGGCTGGGTTCACACCGTACAAAGGCTGGGGCATTGTGAGCTCTGGAGCACTGGTCTACACGTAACCACAAGCTGACCTGCTCCTTTTGTTGAGGGCTCGCGGTCGGCCTCGAATGTGTTTGTATGACAGAAACCATAAGCGTGACTAAGTGTGTCATCCTAGAAAAAAGCAAGGGGATAAACGCGACGCGCAGCTGAAAACATGTGCCACACTGGGTTCGGAACAGCGCCATGGCTTGTAATCACGATCCAGGTTTATTGCGCATAAATCATAAATCCGTGTGAGACCATCTTGTGAATGGAAGTCTCCTTATTGATGGTAAACACCGGTTAGCTTCAAGCGTGACAAGGATTAATGTTTCCGTTTCAGGTGCCTTGGAGGCGACTGAACTGGCCCTGAGCTCCGGGGCCACGACTGCGCTCCATGCTCCGGACAGGTCACCCCCAAGTCCGAGCGTCTCGTCCGATCACATCGAGCGGCGAGGCTCCTCCAGTGGCGGTGGAGTGCACAGACGATCAGCCGTCAGAGCCAACAGTGCGGACGCAGCGGAGAGCGGTGCGACGACAGCGGTGCTCGCGGTGAATAGTGGCGGCACCAGGGGCGTGGCACCGCCGTCAGCTGAATTGGCTGTGATGTGGGGCGGTGAGACCGCCGAAGGTCTGGCACCGCGGGCGTCGGCAGAGGTCAGGCGCGCAGAGGTCAGGTCGGCAGAGGTCAGGTCTGCGGAGGGACTCCACGCGGAGTCGCTGGCGCTCGCGACCGCGGCCGCGGCCGACGCGTCCGAGCCGGTCCAGGTGACGTCCGGCCGGCTGCTGCCGCTCGTGCCCGTCTCGCTGGTGATACCCTCGGCGCGGGTGCAGCGGTCGGTGACGCCCACCGAGAACCAGCCTTCCGAGACCTCGCCCCGCCAGACGCGCGAGGCAACCGTCATCGCGCCGCCGCCTGGCGGCCGCCAGAGCCCATCGCCCTGGGAGCCGCGCGCCAGCTTCTCGTCGCAGGACGCGGCCGGTGAGCGGCGCGATGGCCGCGCCGGCAAGCCGGACGTCAACAGCGTGCTCAACAGCATCATCAGCTTGCTGGGCGACAACGTGCGGCTGGTGGGTCCGCCGGCCGACCGCGCGCCCAACCGAGGCCCGAACAGGCAGCGGCCGCGACCGCGACCGCCCGGCAACCGACCTGTGGCGCCCACGCGCATCAACAACCGTGGTCCGCCGCAGTTTGTGGCTGTAAAGAACCGGCCGGCGGTGCGGCCGTACCCGAGCCACCTGCCGCCGCCGCTGCGGCCGCAGCCCCGCCCGCGGCCCCAGCCGCAGCAGCGGCCGCCCATCGCGCCGTACGCCAACGGCGTTCCGCTGCCCGAGCAGTTGGTGCCACTGCGAGGCGAAGCCACGCCCACCACGCCGGCGCCGCCCATTCGGCAGACCGTCGTCACCGACGTGGACCAGCTGCCGGCTAGCGAGCGGCCGCAGGCGACAGCGACGGTCGCACCGACGGTCACGGCCAGCGCCGAGACGGTGGCCACGGCGGCGCCTGCGCCGAGTTCGCCGCCGCCGCCGCCGCCGCCGCCACTGCCGCCGCAAGTCACAACGACGGAGACGACGTCGGCGACGGAAGCTTCGACGGAGAGCGGGACGAGTGGAGATGAGAGCGGGGAGAGTGACGTGGTGACCGCCACAACATTGAATGAGGAGACGACGACGGAGACGGCCGAGTCGGCGGTGACCGACCAGCCGTCGCAGCCGACGACGACGGACGCGCCCCGCTCGGAGACCACGACAGAGGCGCGAGAGACCACGACCTCCGAGCCCCCGACCAAACCCGTGGGCCCCTCCACCGCCGACCCGCCGCCGCCGACGCCCACGCGAGAGGTCCAGCAGTGGGTGGAGATCCCAAGCACGCCGCATGAGCCGCTCTCATCGTCCGAGAGCCCGGCCGCCGGACTGGGCGGTCCGCCGCCGGCACCGGCCGCCACGCCGCCGCTGCGGCCCTCCGTTCGGCCGCTGTCGGTGTTCTCCGGTCGGCCGGGGTCGGTGGTGGACGCCACGCGGCCCCGGCCGCCGCCGCACCGGCCGCCCGGCAGACCCCAGGTCATCCAGGCGCAGCGGGTTGGCGAAGTGTTTGACATCACCGTGTCGGCGGCCCAAGGGTTCGGCGGCGGCCGCCGACCGCCCCCGCCGCAGACGCCCTCCGGACAGCCCTACGTCTTCCCAGGTACCGGCGGCTGATCATCACCAGGCTTACATAGACTCGGTCCAAATGCTCAGCGGAGAAAGTGTTTGGTCTTGTTGACAGTTTGCAAGGGATTGGTAAACACAGAGACTGGTCCGTCTATCTGTAAATGTAGGCTGTAAATGTCATCTGGTTCGCACTGAAGGGATCTTGGTTGGCTAAGTCTTGGCAATCGCGCGTAAATATGTGCTACGCACCTCATGAAACCATGCATCTCTTCAGAAGTTGGCTTGCCTTGCATAATGTAGTACAGACGGTATCCACTTTAGTTTCGGAAGCCTCTTTCTAAAGCTCACGAAGTGCACACCTTCCACGCGCAGTGGATATCAACCAGCTGCGCAGGCCAGGAGACATCATTACCGAGCCAGACGCCGTCAACAACGTGGTCTCCATCGACGGTCGGCGCACCTACTTTGACCTGGCGCCCACCGACGCCACCAAGGCAGGCGGGGCCTACCAGGTCAGACTCGCCGCATGAATCGCTGCGTGTTGCGAAAGCATGCTCTGGAATGTCCAGGTCATGTCGACCGATGGAGATATTCCGCGCCCCTGTTATGTACCACTGCGTTTACTCCGGCACCGTGACGCTCCAAAAGGTCAGGAATGTTCAAATCACCGTGCATGACGAGAGCTCTCATTATTTTGAAGTACTTTATTTAAAAGATGCATTCCGTTATACCTGCACGGATGCATTTTAGCTTAGAAAACAGACGTACTGGCTTATGATATGGACGCCCAATCCGCCGCGTAAACTATGTCTACCCGTAATTCCTAACCCCTCCCGCAAGATTCGGCCATGTTTTTTGCTTGCTGTGGCTCGTACTTAGCCGCTTTCTATCGAGCAGTGCTTCATTACGGGATCGTTCACGGTCACTAAGCGCTGACGTGTCCTTGTGCCCGGCAGACGGTGGGTGCAGGTCTCGGCCCAGTGGGTCAGGCGCCGTCCAGCCGACCCTCACGCCCGACGCGGCGACCCGTCCAACCCACCCCGCCGCCCAGCCGCCAGCGACCTCAGCGGCCCCAGCGGCCTCAGCGGCCGCAGCGGCCCCAGCGGCCCCAGCGACCCCAGCGGCCTCAGCGGCCTCAGCAGGCGGCGTCGATGTACGCTGGCCAGCGCCGCAGGCCGTCACCGCCGCCCATCCGGTGAGAGACCGGCGAAACATTGCCGGAGTGGGCCTCAACACTACCGGCCAGAGGGTCTTGTCGATTCAGCATTGGATGCGCATTTGCACGACCGGAATATTTACACATTCTAGTGGCTGTTATTGCACCTATCGTGCTGCTCCATGATTTTTGGAGCGTGGGAAAATATGACTATGAGTTGAGAGGGGATGCGTGATAAATTGACGTAAATGTTAATATGCAGAGATGGGGACGTGGCTTAGCTCCGTTTAGAGGATAGGCGAACAGGTGATCATGTAATCAAAACACTGCGCCTACCAGCTCATCATATGTCTTTAGCCGACTGGGTGCTACGGTAAATACATTTATGCCATTTGTGTCAGTACGACGTTGACCTAGCTTATGTTACATGACTCACTCTTATCATCACGTCACTGGCGTTTCGAGCTTTCTTTCCTTCAAAACGTGCCACGTGCTCCTCATCAGGATCGACACGTGTATCGTGGGCGACGACAGCACGTGCAAGCGCGAGTACAACGAGCGGTGCCGGACTGAGGACGGCGTCTCGTCGTGCCTCTGCCGGCCCGGCTACAACCGACTGCGGCCTCGCACGGCCTGCAAACGTGAGCGCCCCTCCCGGCCGAGGCCGCCCGCCCACGAGGGCACACGCCCACGGAGGCCGCCAGACAGCCAGCTCCTCCACCTACCGTCGAAAGCAGCGACGAGTTTGGGCTGGGTGACGGTGGCGGGAAGGGGCTTACACGGCGTCCGTGTTGTCCATTCGGCTGCCATCTCGCTGTGTGGAGTTGGCGATTTCCAGTTTATTATGTGCGCTGAGGTGGCGCTCGGGACGACCGGTGGGTGGAGTGGCGGGTCTGTTACAAGACGTAACCGACTTTCAAGCTGGTGCGATTGTTTGTGACGTTGGAGGGTCCACGACGGATGTAAGTATCATCATTTCTGTACAAATTTGATGGCATCAAAACGTCGCATGGCGAGATTGACGCACTGGCGACTAAGCGTATTCCAGTGTTGCGCTGTACTGTTGTGTTGGTATCGCATTGTGTGATGACGCCGGCGCCCCTGTCACCGGCAGGTGTGGTGTCGGTGGTGATGTCGGTGAAGGTGGACGGCGTCGGAGACCAGCGCCTGTCCTGGGACTCGTCGCTGGCCGACCCGGACTCCGAGGTCTTCCAGCAGCTGGCCTGGGACGCTCAGCACGCCGTGCGTACAGAGGCTTATGGCTGATGCACTGAAGTACCTGCGTATACCCCATGACCTGACCTGACCTGATCTGACATGCCAACTTCAGGCTGTGACAGAGGCTGCCAGCTCAGCCCCGCCGACTACGAACTCTGAGAAAATCTCCTTTCGACTCCCCACCAAAACACCAATATGAGGAAACCTCGAGCCTTCAGCACGAGTGCCCAAGCCCATGTCGCAATAAAACCTAGTTCTCCCTAACACATGAGGGCGGCCAGCGCATGGCATGTCTTTCAACAGCTTGGCGTCGCGTGAAATGACGTGGCGTCTCCCTTCCCCGCACGCAGATTGGCTCGGCCATGTCCGGCACCACCATGCGCGACATCTACATGGGGAACCGGGTAAGCGCGTTCTACCCGCTGTCCGGCGGCGTGGTACTGAACACGACGGTCAGCCTGCTAGACACGGCGCAGACGCGGCGGCGCCAGGTCAAAGACGAGCTGCAGCGTCAGATGGTGCGTGCCATCAAGGCCAGCGACAACAACATCGGCGACTCGACTCTCTTTGTCGAGGGCCCGCTCAACCCAGTGCCCGGCGTACAAGGTGAGGGCAGGGGGGGGGGGACCGTTTGGCAGGGGTTTGCCGGTGGTGAAGGATGCAGCTGTTTGATAGGAGTTCGGGGTCTGGGGTCTTTGCTTTGCTTAATTATGCGATCTGTGAGGAGTCAACTACGGAATGGTTTTAGAAGGTGCCGGTGGATCTCTGATCTGTTTTCACTCCGTTGCTACCTCGTCGCCACAGCATTTTGTCTCAAAGTTATCCACAGTTTGTTTTGCTATTTTCGTTGGCATGGTTAGCATACAAAGAAATAAACCAAAATTGCACCTATGCAATCCAGACGCAACTCTGCTCTGATCACCAGCGTGTGAACTCGGCGTCCCCTTAATCCACAGACCTGAACGAGTGCAGCGATCCTGACCAGCACGACTGCGACGAGCACGCCGAGTGTAGCAACGTGTTCGGCAGCTTCCTCTGTCGCTGTCAGCCCGGATACGACGATAGGTGAGGGTAGCGCGCACTTGGAGGCCGGGCTGGAACGCCCCGGCTGCGGCCGGCCGGGAGCAAGGCTGGGTGTCCTGGAATCTCTCGCGTCAGCACGGGCAGTGTTTTCTGGACGCTACCCCCGCCACCCTCAAGCGGGCGACGTGAGCAACTCCAAGTATCCACAGAATGTTTATGTGACTTAAGAAGTAATTGGTCCAGGGAGTCATCGTTATCCAGTGAGTCAAGTCCTCCTAATCTTGTGCCCAAAGAAGGAGAACGCGGAATGGGAGCAGCCTCGAGTTTGTGCTGGTCATCTGGCTTGTCAAGTACCGGTCTGGGATTACATTCTGTGATTGGCCGATACATTTGTGCGGGAATGTGACTTTCCAAAACGAAGAGATGCCCGATGATAAATCGCCAGCATGAGTGCGTTCCACGCCCACTGGCGTTGGAGACCGCAGTGCCATTGGAGACCGCAGTGCCATTGGAGACCGCAATGCCATTGGATATCACAGTGCCATTGGAGACCGCCGTGCCACTGGAGACCGCAGTGCCATTGGAGACCGCAGTGCCATTAGAGACCGCAGTGCCAATGGAGACCGCAGTGCCATTGGAGACCGCAGTGCCATTGGAGACCGCAGTGTCAATGGAGACCGCAGTGCCATTGGAGACCGCAGTCCCATTGGGGACCGCAGTGCCATCGCAGACCGCAGTGCCATTGGAAACCGCAGTGCCATTAGCGACCCCAGTGCCAATGGAGACCGCAGTGCCATTGGAGACCGCAGTCCCATTGGGGAGCGCAGTGCCATTGGAGACCGCAGTGCCAATGGAGACCACAGTGCCATTGAGGAACGATGGCATTTACGGGTCGTGCGCCGAGAATGAATGATTCCTGATGGCGCCGCGCCCCGCTGGCGCTGACTCAGCCGTGACGGCGGCCGTGTCGCAAACGGCGACGGGTGGCACGTGCGGCCACAGGCATGTCGCGTGGCGTGACGCCGCCAGAGGGCCCGGCAGACAGCCAGGTCAGCGGGCCGTGCCAGCGCGCCGCTGACGACATCAGCCGACAGACGAGTGAAGGCACACGCCAGAATAGCAGAGAATGACGAATGCACGCAGTGTCGGCAGAGAGGGGAAGGTTTTGCACGCTAAAACGCTCTGAGATGGTCTCACATGCGCTCAAAAGAAATGTTGCGATACAGTCTCGTACGCGCTGTTTCGATTATAGCAGTGGTTGATAAGCGTGGCACCTGTGTCGTGCTGTTGGCGTATATTGTTGTTAAACCGAGACCGCTCATCGATTCAAACTGAACTAAAACATGTTTTGACACAAAGATTCTCAGTGATGCCCACATTCACAGTATCCGCGTCTGGTACACGGGGCTGGTATGACACCGTGTAACTAATGTCGGGCGGCAGGTACCGCAGCGACGTGCAGAGGGCCGGCCGGTACTGCGACTCGTGCACTGACGACTACTGCAGCGACCGCGGCACCTGCCAGATCTACGACGGGGAGAAGACCTGCCTGTGAGTGACGCCAAGTCCAGTATCGCCGCGCTGTGTTGCGCTGTGTTGTGCTGTGTTGTGCCACGGCTTTGGAGCCCCGCTGGCTGCCCATCGGCTGCTATGTTGAAGCGCAGAGGCTGGCGCGGGTGTACAGGGCAGTTGGACTAGCTTAGTCGCGTGCTATCTGCCCCCCTCCCTCCCCCACTTTACGACATCAGTAGTGATGTAGTCGGAAGAACATATGCTGCTGTTGATGAGCTGCCACTTCAGCGTATGATTTTGGCCGTGCAATCCTTGCACTCTCTTTCCCTGCCGAGGGCAAAAACAGAGGGGCGTAGTTGCCCGAAGCTCAGTTACCAGTGAACCAAGCGTGTTGAATTGGGGGCACACGTCCGACTGACTGCGGCGGCCGCTCGTCGATTTTCCCATTCATCCATCGGCCGCACCATTCATCCTTCGGGTGCACCATTCACCCATCGGCTGCACCATTTCCGGTTTTCAAGAAATCCTGCACGTCGGAGCGTCCACCGAAACGTGCTGGCGGACAGCCTTGGCGGCCGTAGTAGTTACCATTTTCCTCGACAGATGTCGCGGCTCGTACTACGGCGCGCGTTGTGACGTGGACGGCGAGGTGCTGGGCGCGGCGCTGGGCGCCACAGCCGCAGCCGCCCTCGTTATCGTGGCCACCTTCATCTGCCTCTGCAAATGGAGGTAACCGTCCGGCGGCCGGCGGAGTCCAGGCTCTGGCGCCGGCCACGGGGAGGCCCCGTCACCGCCGGGTCGGTTCGAACTAACCCCGCGATCGGGACAAATGGCGACAAGTCACTTCCCTGAACGTCGTGGGATGAGAACTTACGTCATCATCGTATAGAAAGAACCCAGACGGTCTGTTTGCATGGTCAGGCTGGTCTCATGGCGATACGGTCCGTGCTGTAGTGCCATGGAGACCGTTATTGTCTGCACTTGCCATCTAGTCATTCATTGAGACACAGCTAGCTCACATGGACCAAACTCCACTAGTACATCTCAACGACACCCTGCTGACCTGTCTCGTCTCCGGCAGCAAACGCTGGCACCGCGGCCAGGGCCACAACAAGGTCGAGATGGGCACGCTGGGCGCCGCCAGCGGCTACTCCTTCATGAAGCCGTCGGCGGCGGCCGCGGCGCACGCCAACTTTGCCCTCTCGATGGAGGAGCGCATGCGCTGGGCGCAGATGGCTGAGGCGATGGGCCACCAGAATCTGTACGCGGTGAGTGGCGCCGTCAAGTGCGGCCTCCGATGGCCGTTATTGGCAGGCGGCACCGCCGACGGTCCGTTGTTGGCAGCTGCTCCGCAGAGGTGACAGAGGCAGGCGAGACGCGGCGGGGCAGCGTGGCGGGAGCTGTAGACACGACTGGACTGCACTAGACTAGACTGGACTGACCACAGATTCACGACTCACTTCTGCACCTGACCACCATGTGTAGCTTGAGTTTGTGGCGGCCGCGCCGTCTTGTGCTTTACCGCAGTCGTTTTCACACCACAGCTCCTCAAACCAGGCAGAAACAATGGCCAAGATGTCTTACAAAAGGACTGAGGCTTATGGTTTTCTGTACCTCATACTCTTTTCGGTGGAACCAAGACGAATGCATTCTAGTTTGCTTTTGCTGTGGACTGCGAAATTGCTTTGCCATGGCTTTCGCAACTCATCTAATACTGAGAGGAGAGCACAACAAATAAAAGTCCTCTTCCCGACCAACAACTAGCAAACTACGTGGCCCAGCAAGTTTTTTCAAAATATTGTTGAAGGTTGCGCGCATTGGGATCTTTTGCCTGCACCTTTATGACTTTGACTGCCATCCGACCACAGGGTTCATCAAACACCAGATCGCCAAGTCCAATTGACTTTACTCTCGGTGTGAAAACGGCTGCTATGTGTTGTAGCTCGTGTCGCTCTAACACCTGGACTGCTCTTCTGTGTGTATCGCTTCTTTCTGACGCCTATTAACACTTCGTAGACCTTCAGTACCTATCTCACCGCTGTCTATAGCCACTCACCAGCTTACCTCACCGCTTCAGCGGCGCCTGTGGACGCGACCGACGGACACTGCCTAACGACGGACCTCTGACGTTCGCAGGTCCCCATGTACGCCTCCCACCCAGCGCTGAACCGCTCCGGCACCGTGCACTCCTCTATGCCACGCCACCCGCCCGGGGCCGTGCACCTCTCGCTGGCGCGCAGCCGCGCGGGTGCCGTTCACTCCTCCCTAGACTACATCCTGACCCCAGTGGTGGCGGCGCCGCGCTCTCGACACGGATCGGGCGGCGGCGCCTTCTCCCGCACCCTCTCCCTGCCTCCCCAGCAGCGGGTGGCCTCGCCCAAGGCCGGCCCCTGGTGGCTGCCCGCCCGCCTCCGGGCCAGCAAGAAGACGCTGTCCAGGAGCGGCGAAAAAGTTAGTAGCCGGCGCGACCCGGGCGGCTGGTTCCCCTCCGCTAACACTAGACCTAGAAGCGCGGCGGGCGCCGCGTGTCGCCAGCCGCTCTCGCTCGACAGCGGAGTGAATGCGGCGCTATGGAGCGGAGCGATGACCGTTCGGCCTCGCTCGCGCCCCGGCCGCGGCGCGCCCCGGCCGCGGACGCGGCACCGCCGGCCGCCGCGCGACCGAGAACCGAACATCCGCGGACAAGTTAGTACTGCATGTACGGCCCGCTGTGAGCACCACCGCACGCACGGGCACACACCGGGGCTGACGGCCGGTCGAGGCCGCGGGACGTTGCCGAGCTGGAACCGCGGAGCGCTCACAGGAGCGGCATGGACGGCCTGCTGCCACCAGGAGAGCTTGCAGCTTCCACTAGGAGAGCTTGCAGCTTCCACCAGGAGAGCTTGCGGCTTCCACCGGGAGAGCGTGCGGCTGTCAGCAGGAGCCCGAGGCGTCGCGGCTGGCGCGACTGGTTTGCGTCGGCGTGCGCGTTAATTCGAACAATTTAAGTGCACGCAATGGGTCAAAGAGTTTATCAGGTAAACCACATTGTTTGAGATACGGACCCAGCATAATCAACTTCAAAATATGACTAACTGCATCATGGCTATTCACAACACTGAAGAGGCGATGAATGGCATGCCAATATGACGGTAATGTGGCGGCGTCTGCATATCACTCGCCATCTACATGGTGGACAAACGTGTGCAGATTTGCTGAAGTGGTTATGTGGCCTTCATGACGTTTTTCCACTACACTTTACCTGCACACTGGCCATTGTGCATCACGCGTGTATCGTAATTGTGTTTATTGCTGGCAATATGCTCTATGGTTTTTGTTGTACAGTTGCACGGCATCACGGAAAGAAATCACCGGCTTGCAAATGTCTGTTGTTAAGGCGCAATCATTTGAGTAATATTAACAACACGTCTTGAATGGATGGTGGCCAGCAAAAAGTTGTTCAGTGTGAACGGGCACCCACTCAGTGATAAACGGACGAATATCTAACCACACCTAATCTATTCCCTACCCGCTACGGCTGTCGTACCCATGTGTCGGTGCGTGGCGCTGCCAGCCGCGGCCCGGGTCCCAGCCGGCCGTCACACCCGCCTCCCACTGTCGGCTGACATTCCGCCTGCCCCGCAGCCGGAGCCGCTGTACGGGGCCGGAGGGGTGCCGCTATACGCCTCGCAGCCCAACCTACAGGGCACCATGGCGGACGGGCCGGCCAGCCTCAACCTCACGAGGAACGGTGGGTGACGCGTCGGGCAGTGACGGCCGGCCAGCCTCAACCTCACGAGGAACGGTGGGTGGCGCGTCGGGCAGTGACGGCCGGCCAGCCTCAACCTCACGAGGAACGGTGGGTGACGCGTCGGGCAGTGACGGCCGGCCAGCCTCAACCTCACGAGGAACGGTGGGTGACGCGTCGGGCAGTGACGGCCGGCCAGCCTCAACCTCACGAGGAACGGTGGGTGACGCGTCGGGCAGTGACGGATCGCGGCCGGATGTCTGTCCCGCAACTAGTCGTTGGCGCGTCTCCCTTCACTCGTCTACAGGACCTGAGGCACGGGAGAACTGGGAGGCCCACTCGTTAGTCATCAGGAATGGGATATGACGTCGATGGGACGATGGGATGTGACGTCGACGGGACGATGGGATGTGACGTCTCTGCATCGCCGTCTCAACTCATGGCGCCGCGGTTCGTATCGGTCACGCATCGGTCCTGCAGTACTCGGCTGACAATGCCTATGGTATCGTCGACCCTTCATGATTGCGTTGCATGCAGGCTGTGAAAGGCTCGGACGCAGCATTCATCAGCCGGTGTGAAGCGTCCTGAATGAGCCGGTCTGGCCTAGACGCTTTACCCGTGCGACGGTTATGAAGCCATCTGTGGGTGGAAATGGTCGTTTGTGGAGTACTCTCACCCTAAACGCTCCATCGGGGCGGGTCTCGGACCAATTTGCAATGCATGAGACCGAGCGCTCAGATAGACGACTCGCCCTTATCTGGGCGATGGGCTTCCTGGTGGTCTTTCGGGTCAGAACATGCCCCCGCTGTCTCGGTATGTTGACCATTGGCCGTGGCTTAATTAGCATCCGATGACCTGTCTCAGGCACATGTGCTCTGTAGTGAAAAATGCACGCAATCTGTACTGCAGCATTTTAGGTTTTCGTTCCTAAAAATTAAAAGTGTAGGTACCAGCTGTTACTTATATCTGCCACATGACGATGATAACGTCGGCGTCCGTGTCGGCCGCCACATGTGAATACTAGTCGCCCTGCTCAGCCGTCGGTGCGACCCGGCCCTGACCGGCAGCGCCGTCTGCCTCAGGTCGGCCGGCGTTCGCGGCGCAGGCCATGCGCTGCATGACGCCGGTGTACGGCGGCGGGGAGCGGCTGGCGCCGGGCCGGGCCGGCCGCACGCCGGCGCCGCCGCCCGGCGACGACGAGGAGGCGCGAACGGGCCACGGGCTGCCACGGCCCCGGTCCCGCGGCTCGTTGGCGGTGAGTGGCGGGTCACCGGGCGGCCGGGCCAGGTCACCGGTCACCGGGCGGCCGGGCAGGTCACCGGTCACCGCGGCTTGGGGGACGGCTGGTGTATACTCAGCCAAGGCTGGGAGCGGTAGGTAGGGTGCATGGAGATGGTGTTTGGGGCCGACGGGTGGTTCGAGGGTGCCTGGGGACGTAGTTAGATAGCTGGAGGAATCGGGTGCTGTCGGGTCTAGCTTTCCTGTCGACCTCGGCTCCGTAATACAACAAATGAGGCTTCCCTGTGACATGGTTACAGTAAATGGTATAAGCACTCACACTCCACTAGAAAAAAATTATCTCAATCGGTTCAATGAAGCCTCCTGACACTTCCCTGGCTACTCTCAAACAGAACTACTTACAGTGCAAAGCTACTAAGGTACAAAGGTATTTACCATGCAAAGCTACTAAGCTACTAAGCTAATTTATCGGCTGTGAATTGCCCATTTTCCCAAAACAAACCGAGTCAGAGTCGCGAGTTCATATTTATAACAACAAATCCATCAATCAAAATACAATGTGACACCAAAACTAGAAGGCAGGCCCTTCAAACAATAGTAGAAACCTCATGCTGTTCACAGGCCTCAATGTATGTACATATATACCCTATCACAGAGCGCGGTGCAGGGTCACACCCAAGCATCCACCAGCGGGCACCGGTCAGCAGACGCCAACGACAGACTGACACCCCGGTGGAAGCGCCGTCCCGCCCCTCCCCGACGGCGCGGCAGGCAGCTCCCCCTGACGGACGTCTGACGCTTGCAGTACGACTTCCCGACACTGTCGGCGCACGACTTCCCACTGCACCCCGCCAGCGCCAGCTCCACGCATCAGCTGGTGTACGAGCCGGGCCGGGCGGGCCGCGCCGGCTCGCGGGACAGCCTGTACGAGACGCTGACACCGCACGGCAGCGGCGGTGGTGGCGGCGGTGGCGGCGGCGCGGCCCGCCGCCACGCCTTCGAGCGCAGCCGCGACGAGCTGCTCTTTGAGAAGAGCAACAGCTGGCGAATGGCGTTCTGAGGCGCGCGCCACGCAGGTACGACCTCCGGACGGCAGGCGCCGGCAGCGCTCGGCCCGACCCACCCGACCGCGCCTACAGCCTTTCAGGGGTACCTGGCTTAACACAAAGGAAATTGTGTGAAAAGGCCGTTTTGAGGCAAAAAAATCTACCAAGAGATGGCAAATCCTCCTGGAAATGAAAAAAATGGAAATTGGAAATTGGAACTATTTATGGCGAAATGTGACTAAATAGTTGAGGATTGACGAACGGATTCATGATCCCTGCGGAAAGTGAGTACTCTGTGCGACTCTCTGACATAGCGAATCGATGTAGCATCATCACCATCAGTAACATCATCCATGAGCCAGCGAACAGAGTGTTATGTGCACAACAATTTTCAATCAGAACGACAATGCTGTCACTGCAGCAGCCGTCAGCCAGGCCCTTTGTTTCACAAATGACCTCATCTGTATGCCGCCTAACGTTCTTATATCACCAAGCTGGGGGCTTCGGTCTCGGTATTTGCGTAGTTTAAAATTCCATCGGGGCATCTGGTCCGTATTTCTCACAGCACCGCCATATTTGCGGACGAAATGCGACCGACGTGGGTTTGCGGCTCGGGCGGTCCGGCTGTCGCAAGCTCAGCTCAACTGAGACAGGGCGCGCTGTTGTGCGCCGGTTGGACTGCAGAATGGCGTACTGTTGTCCATTGGCTAGAAACAGCACAGCAAGCCGCCATCCACCGGCTGAGGCCAGAGTCGGAGACACGTGACTGCGCAGAGTCCGAGTTGATCAGGGAGTCACTGAATTTTGGAGTTAATGTGGAATTGATTTATTTCGAGAATAGGTAAGTCGAAGCTGGAGGTTAATCACACGTATTGGAAGACGTGGTCGATGAGTAGGCTCAAAAAGACATGTAAAAAACCTTCTTCCGCTCGATGCAAGCTGGTATTCGTACGGGATGCTTTACTAAGGTATGATGGCAGAATGTCCACTCCAGGCTCCTTGCAAACCACAGACGTGGCTTCCGTTCAGGACCACCGTCACTGCAATCGGCTTTATTGGAGTCGGTTGTGGAAACCGGAATGTAGCCAAGTCTCTATGAGTGGGGATCCGAGTGTATTCAATATTGAGTTCTGCTACTCTGGAGAAGGGATCGAGACAGTTTCCTTGCGCTTTAAACCCGCGGTCGGAATCTGGAATTGAAACCGAAAATGGGAATCCCTAGTCGAGAATCGATTCCTTCGTAGCGGAATCAAGCGTAAGTCGGGTGCGGCATACGATATACCCCAGTATGCCCCACGGGGGATACCGTTGTATCCCCCGTGGGGTAAAGAAGGTCCTCGCTTTCACGGCGGGTGCCGTGTTTCCCTCGACGTCCCCTGACGACGGTCACCAGAGGCCAAGTCTGCCTGTGAGGCTGCCCATCGGTGACCACTAAGATGGCGTGAACAGAGAACACGACCCGTACTAAAGCTGACGCTCTGGCGTCAGCCGAGACCTTCTCGGGCTGGCCAGACCACAGACGCCGCGCCGACGCTGACTCTGACCGACGAGACAAGCTCACCGGGCTCGCGATTACGCTTCGGAGGATATATGGACCCCGGTTGTGATGCAACCGTTGGCAGGAACATACATAGAAGCTTGGTTCAGCTGTCGTGAAATGGTGTTTTGGATTGGAAAAGACATTGGCTTTAGAAGAGCTCATGGATAATCATGTATCGTCTTGCACCAGTTTGTTCTCACCATGTCTGTCTTCAGTGCCGACAGGGACTTCAGTTCTTCGAAATGCCCTCTCATTATCTGTATCCAGTGCTTGTGTATGCATAGTAGATAAGTTGTAGTTGTAGTAGATAATATAAGTTGTAGTAGATAAGTTGTGACGAACTGGTCTCGTCGCGACTGTTTCCGCTTTGAATACTGCATATTTGGTTCTCTTAATACTGCATATTCGGTATTTGATACTCTTCCGCTGCATGAGGTGCCCACCACGCACACCATGACACGCTCCTTCGCTGTGCCTCGAGCTGCGTCACCAGCTGCCACGTCGGCGTCTGACTCTAATACCGGCCTGCTTCGGTTGTTCCGCAGGACCAAAGTCTAGTGTACTACGACATTCACGACTTCGATCAAGAGGAGCCGGTGCGGAGCCGCGGGCCGCCCTCGCTGGCGCTCACCGCCTACAGCGGCCGCTCCGCCAATCACGCGCTCCGGCAGGGGCGGCACGGCCCCACGTGATCAGCGCCTGCTGCGGGCGCGGCAGGTCACGCGTGGTCACGTGACACGCTTGCGCTCGGGCGTCGTCTTGCCTCGCCTCGACTGGTGGTAGACTCGAGTCCGCAGCCTCCGGAAAGAGAGGTGCCAATCAAATGAGGTGTGCGCGCCGGGCGAGATGGAGGTCGCGCCTGCCGGCGCCGCACGGCTTGACCAGGAGCAACCTGAGGCGGTGGAAGGCGCTTTTTGACCAGGTATTGCGCCTGTCTGTGAAACCTAATCTGCGGTGCGCTATTGTGTTACTGTGTTACTGGCGAACTCTTGGGAGTGTCAGCTGGTGCGTGTTTCAGATCATGTCCTACTGTAATTGACAGCGATGTGCACCGATCGCGAGTGTGTCGTCATAACAGTCATGCGTCGCGCCGTGTCCGTGTTATGTGATTGTATTGTATAGCTGACCAGTGACCATGCATCTCAGATATCAATATACATGGCGAAGAGGCATGCTGGGCGCGGTGCGGAAGCTGCTCCGTCACACGGATCTCGTATGATCGATGCACGTCAACAGCCGACGCCGATCTGGACCGAGCCGAGCGCGATAATCGGCGCGTCTTTCTTGTGCTGTGCCAGATCGGTGCTGAGATAATGCCTGCCAGCTGTCATTCCGGATAATGTGGGTGGTGTCCCGAACCTCGACCACAGCTACATCACGACCACCTGTGACAAACCCCACATTACGACCACCTGTGACAAGCCTCACATCACGACGACCTGTGACAAGCCTCACATCACGACCACCTGTGACAATCCTCACATCACGACCACCTGTGACAAGCCTCACATCACGACCACCTGTGACAAACCTCACATCACGACCACCTGTGGCAAACCTCACATCACGACTACCTGTGGCAAACCTCACATCACGACCACCTGTGGCAAACCTCACATCACGACCACCTGTGGCAAACCTCACATCACGACCACCTGTGGCAAACCTCACATCACGACCACCTGTGGCAAGCCTCACATCACGACCACCTGTGGCAAACCTCACATCACGACCACCTGTGGCAAACCTCACATCACGACCACCTGTGGCAAACCTCACATCACGACCACCTGTGGCAAACCTCACATCACGACCACCTGTGGCAAACCTCACATCACGACCACCTGCGACAAGCCTCACATCACGACCACCTGTGGCAAGCCTCACATCACCATCACCTGTGGCAAGCCTCACATCACGACCACTTGTGACAAGCCTCGCAGTGCGACCACCTGTGACAAGCTTCACATCACAACCACCTGTGACAAGCCTCACATCACGACCACCTGTGACATGTCTCCAGAACGAAACTATCCCAAAGTGGTGTGAACAAACAATATGGTTTGGTCGATACAAACTTGCAACGAAAGCTCGAAGCTGGTGTGCTACTTTATTTGCTCCATTAGACCTGGCCGCCCGTAGGATTTTCAGTTCGTGAGAGCGACGGGCCTCAATGCAGCTGACTCCCAACTGGGCGGCTGCTTTGGTCACGGATTCCCAGGGTTCGATGCGGGCGGTGGCGACGCGGCTGGCCGCCAAACTAATTAACACGGCGGCCGCCGCCAAGTCCACCTAAACTAATCAGCCGGAGTTTTCCCAGGGGTAATCAAAACGTGCCGCAGGGTTTCGTGACCGTTTTTCTGATGGAATGTTGCACACATCCCTTTCAGCGTGCTGTGAGCGCGGAGTCACCCAGGCGCCAGCTGGCTTACGATGAAGCGGGGTTGTCGGTATGAAAGTGACAGAAACAGCCCACATATCCCACCAGAATCCGTCGAAATTGATGGAGGCTGGATTAACGAGTCGGTTTTGAAAGCCCCTCTCCGGATGTAGGCCACGACCGTCTGAAGGGCTTACGTGAATGCGAGTCCCGCTTTGCGAAGCCTCAGTAGCTTGCAAAGGCTTTCTTCGGATGTCTTAGTTCGAAGCGACGCGCGTGCACCGGGCGAGCTTTGGAGAGACGCTCGTGCGCCACGCGGTGCGGTGCACACGCATGCGTCATGAACCTATATCTGCGCCACATGCGGCGGTGCTTCCACAAAACAAGATTTGTTCCGATCCGATCAAACCGAATCTTTCAGCGCTGGTTTCTCAGGGAAGCTGTCGATTTCGCTGTGTTGCCGCTGTGTCGCAGCAGCAACAGAAAGTTGTGTGATCACTTAGCTCGATCATTCAGACATTATCCCGCCTGTAGATGGTTGGGTCAGTCTATACTCTACAGGTTTTGCGGTCCCAAAGGCAACGTGACTGTCCTTCGTGAAAAGGCTCTTAGCACTATTAAAACTCTGAACGTGCACGTGCTGACGAGATGGTCTCGCCACCAGGACCCCGAAGCACTGTGCTCTGAAGATATCAAGTTTGTACCAAAATATGCCATCGACTTGCACAAAAAGGGAATAAGTCGAGACAGTTTGGAAAGTAAGATATCTGTGAGAAAAATATTACTTACGAAGAATGATGGAAAATATCTGGGAAGCCCTATATGGCTAAACCCTTTAACATCCGACGAATTTCACGCATAAATGGTTGATGCACGACATGCCTACTGATTTGCTGACCATGAAGATCAAGTAAAACTACAGCGTGACAGCTGCCCAGGTGACCAGCCCTCTCTGCGATCCCCGCACAGCGTGACGGCTGCCCAGGTGGCCAGCCATCTCTGTGATCCTCGGCACAGCGCGGAGCTCCTCTGAAGCGCCGACGTCATCGGCCACACTCTGAAGTCCTGCCATCTGCCGGCCACACTCTGAAGTCCTGCCATCTAGCGGCCACACTCTGAAGTCATGCCATCTACCGGCGAGATACGGTCGCGGATAGCTTCCGGACAGATTCATTGATTGCTGGCATACCTACCTATGGTTACTGGCGCCCGTCATTCATTGTTTCATGACATCCACCAGACCTATGTTGTTTCATCCCGCGCTCGTCGCTGTTTGGTGCCGCTTAGTGGCACAATTCGGGGCGCGTGCCTGACAGAGCATCGGTATTAATCGGGTTAATCTGTGGACATTTCGACCTCAGCTCACTTGAGTGTATATCTATGCATGCATATATATTTGCGAACGCCATCGATCTGAACCTTTGTAATGGCATTTCCAACAACGATTTCGACTTCCATTATTGACATGGTCTGAATACCATTCAATATAAACACGCTTCAGAACTGCAGTCAAACCATCAAAGTGCATTGGTTTCACGCTTTAACACACGCAACTGAGATGCCTCAAGTGCCAACTGAGTGAAGTGTGAAGTGAAGACTGAGTGAAGTGAATTAAGATGCCAACTGAGATGCCTTACAGCCAAACCTCTAAAACTCACTGCTTTAAAGCTAGGCGCAAAATTTTGCATTGATAAATACATTTTTTTGTGAACGGCGTACTTATCTGGTCAGTTAGACTGCAGATGTGTGGAAATTCCATTGACTGCAAAATGAGCGCCGTTGCACTATCCGGATAAGATATTTTGCAGGCTTACTTTTGCTCTCAGACACACGTAAAGCTTTTCTACCCAGTGTGTTTTGGGGTGTAATGGATTCTGACAATATGTATATATATATATATATATATATATATATATATATATATGTATATATATATATGTACGTATATATATATATGTATATAGATATAGATATAGATATAGATATAGATATAGATATAGATATAGACATATATATATATATATATATATATATATATATATATATATATATATATATATATATCCGATGTTTGGCCGACACGCCACCCTTATATCCATTCGTAAGTGATCTATTAGACTTGTTCTTGTCCCAGGGGATATCAGACAAGCTGTGTGTGATCTTTATTCCGTTAAGGTAATGTATATAGCGTCATCGTCACTGACAGTAAGAAAATACAAACACACAAACCTTGGAATGCGTTTTTGGATGACTAGCCATAGGCTGGGAGATAATTCATGACTAAGTAACACGTTTTCAGTCTATGTCGAGCGTCGCATTCTCTGCGAATCGCACAGGTGAGACAGGCTTGGAGATAAGATGTCGTAATATTGTAATAGTCCAACTAATAGAACACGGAAGACAGAACGCTGACATCTTTGTGCCAAAGCCCTGACACGTGAGCCCAAGCTGTCCAAAAACAGCTAACGGCGTAGGTCGTCGAATGAAGGGGCTCCAAGCAAGCGGAGCGCCCCCAAACACACGAAGGCATGAACCGTCGAATGAAGGGCTTCATGCAAGCGGAGCGTCTCCAAACACATGAAGGCATGGCCGGTCGAATGAAGGGGCTCTGTGCAAGCGGAGCGCCCCCCAAATAGATGCAATGACTTGTCTAAATTAGGCATGTGATCCCAGAAATCGATCAGCCGTCACGGCAATGTTTCCAGCTGGTGTGGCCTAGCCCACCGTCATCGTGACCTGCTGGATCTGCTGCGACTTAAGAATGAGATCACTTCAACAGCGACATGGCTACCTCAAAATTTGCGATCCATACAAGTGGCCAGTGTCCGCTGCATGCTTCGCCTATTCGGCGCCTGTTGAAATGTCCTTGCCTGGTGAATGTCACGGCTGAATGGTCGACCACCGCCGCTGCGCTGCTGTGTCGGTGCCGTTGTGCCAGTGATGCCGTATCGGAGCTGCTATGTCGATGCCGCTGTGCCAGTGCTGCCGTGTCGGTGCCGCTTTGCCAGTGCTGACGTGTTGGTGCTGCTGTCGGTGCCACTGTGCCAGTGCTGCTGTGACTGTGGTGCTGTGTCGGTGCTGCTGTGTCGATGCTGCTGTGTTGATGCTGCTGTGTCGGTGCTGATGTACCTGTTCTGCTGTCTGGGTGCTGACGTATCAGTGTCGATGTGCTCTCCCAGATAAGTTCGTGCTTCAGTGCCCGTGCTGTCGACGTGGCTGTGTTGCTTTAACGATGACACCATGCTTGTGCTGCTTTGACGGTGCTGCAGTGACGGGGCAGTTGTCCCGGTGCTGCAGTGACGGTGCAGTTGTCCCGGTGTTGCTGTGTCGGTACTGCCATGCCGGGACTGCTGTGTCGGTGCTGATGAAACTGCGCTGCTGTTTGGGTGCTGACACATCAGCGCCGATGTTCTGGCCCTGATAAGCCCGCGATACCGTGCCGGTGCTGCCGACATGGCTGTGCTGCTGTGTTGGCGCTGCTGTGCTGGCTCTGCCGTACCCTTGCTACTGCCAGTTCTCCACGCCATTGCTGTAGCGTCGGCGCCGCTCGGTTGATACTTCGCTCCGCCTCGTTTGCAGTCCAGACGAACTGGTCCCGTCCATTCCCATCGGAGGTCCGAGTCCCTAACCACCGGATATATGGGCAATTGGGTTGTGAAATGCGACGCCGTTCGCGCGGTTTTTGAAGAAACGCGCGCGAGGTGGGACGGTTGGTTTAGAAATGTCGTTGGTAATGACCCTATGTGGGGGCGGTAGTAGGAACCATCGTTTTGAGAGTCAAACACTGAGTTGGAGACAGTGAGCTTCAGTGTCATCCAAATGTTGACACTGCTCTACCCTTCTATCGACACCAACTCTGTGTGAATCATCGCGGCAAATCTTCAACAAGCTGAAATGCACAATGCCAGGATCCATGGGAACGCACATAACTGAAGCTATCGAACCCCATCCGTGTCCCATCTCTCACCTGATCCGGACTGCATCGGCAGGCGACTCCTTCAAGGGCTGGTCTGCGTCCCTACACGCCCGGCGAGCCGATCAGTCTCGCGCGTGCCTCGCTCCGCCTGCCACACCCCCATTAGCCATTAGTCCTGGACTCGTGCCCCCGGGCACCTCCCCACGTCCAGGGAGGGAGGGAGGGGACCGCGCCGCCGCCCCGCCCCCCTCCGGCCGTCCCCACCGGCAACTTGTCGGACGCTAACGACCCTAGCGGACCGAGCGTCTGTGGTCAGTCATCATCGTTACGGCGATATTGAGCCCATCCATCGACGGCAGCGGTGGTGGTCGACGCCTGGCGCTGATCTGTCCAGCTCAAGACGACCAGACCAGCACGGCACGCGCGCCCCTCGGCCGTGAGGAGCCGGCCTCGCCGCCGGACCCAATGCTGCGCCGTCGCCTGTGGCTGGAGACGGAAGACCCCAGCGTTTGCATGTGGCTGGAGACAAAAGTCACTACTGTTTGCATGTGGCTGGAGACGGAAGACCCCACTGTTTGCATGTGGCTGGAGACGGAAGACCCTACTGTTCGCGGGAATTTTAAATGTTGAAACAGAGCAGCCGATGGTTTACTTTATAAGGTGGTGGATACACGCTTTGCTTGAGCTGTGATTACCGCACATGGTTTTAGGACTTCTGAAAATGAAACTGGTTTCTCCGTTGGGCGACGGCGCCGACCATTACGATTCTGCCGGCTGTTGTCCTTCACAGTGAGCGAAGAGAAGCAGGAAGCTGCCATAACCAGCAGCGCTGCTTCCAGTAGGACGGCTAAATGTCAGATTACCCAATATGCTAAAAAACTGGCGGCGCCCGAGAAATAAATTTTGGCTGGTGGTGGTGCGGAGCTGGGCGTCTAGGGGTCTGTCTCAGAAGTGGAGCGTCTTAGTGGTTCTATTCCCGTGCTCACGGCACTGCCACGGCACCGGCACTGTCAACGAGCCACGCCCCCCAAATGACAACCAATGGCTGCATGATAAGGCTATTCAACCCGTATTTTCTAGTATATTAATGGCTGAATATTTTCGACATAAGAACTCCAAACTAATCGTCAAGAAGACCAGGAGCTTGACGCCTTTCTCGCCTGTATAAAGCTTTTGTGTGGTGAAATTTGAGCGGCCGAGCTGGTAAAAAAAACTGGTATTTGGTGAAAAACCGGCAAATTGGCAATTGACAAGTTGGTACAAAAGGCATAAACTAACCATTATCGCATGAGATTGGGTGCTGAAAGACACCTGACTTTACGGGAACAAGTTTTCAACTACCAAACGTATGATCTATTTAAAAAATTAAGTGCTGAGATTTCGGCAAATGAACATATTCCGTGAAAATTTGGGTACTTGCCATCGGTAACAAGTAACGATATCTCCGCCGATGTCATGTCGGTCACGTTTTGTACTCAGGCGTCCGGCATCGGGAATTGTGAAATGTGTTCTAAAATTAACTCCCTGAATTTATTCATTCTATCTTGTCGTGGTTTAGAAAAAAACAGATACGGCATGCAAATTGTTTAATGTCACAATAACATTCAACAGATGATATTGCAAAACGACTCTTACGAAGTTTATTCAACAGACTTCCAAAGAACAAAAAAAAAAACAAAGACAGCGTAAGTTCTCCCCAGCTTACATTTGAATTCAATCTTATCCTTGATAATGCTTGATTTATGAATGGCGTGTGCAATGATTTGTGTTTTGCATGTTTGTTTTTCTCTGTGTACTTGATTTGCAAATGGTGTATTTATGTGTGAGCAAATGCGGAAGAAAGCAGAGAGATGAGATCACTGTTTATCTGCCGTTGTTTCGAGAATATTTTATTGTATTGGCGCTAAATGCGTATTGGAGAAAGTGTGCTTAGATTGTTTTCGTCAGGTAGCTTGTCAGTAGTTTGGTCGATGGCATTTTCTTCAAATAGTTTCGTTATTTCTATCACATAATGCGGTCGCCACATTAAACAAATTCGCATATTACACCTAGGTACTCTTATCTGAAACAGACCGTGGTACTGTTCCATCACTGGTCGTAATACTGCATCGACGCTGACAGAAAAAAAACGCACAACTGTTGACCGTCGTATGGTGTTGCTACTGGCCGTGATGCTGTACTGCCAGTAGCAGTGGTACTGTGCCGTTACCGGCAATGAGACGTTCCCTCCGTACTGGCCCGCCGCTGACTGTGGTACTGTCCCGCCGTTGGCAGTGTTTACCAACGCTGACAATGGTACTGTCCCGGCTGTGGCTGTGACACTGTCCCGCCGCTGACTGTGGTACTGCACCGTCGTTGGCAGTGGCGCCGTCTCGCCGGTGACAGCGGCGCTGTCCCGCCGTTGGCAGCGGCACTGTCCGGCCGCTGACTGTGGTACTGCACCGCCGTTGGCAGTGGTACTGTCCGGCCGCTGACTGTGGTACTGCACCGCCGTTGGCAGTGGTACTGTCCGGCCGCTGACTGTGGTACTCCACCATCGCTGGCAGTGGCGCCGTCTCGCCGGTGACAGCGGCGCTGCACCGTCAGCGCGGCCGTGATGCTGCACCGCTGGAGACCGCAGCACCGCACCGCCCCAGGCGTCTCCGGCTGGTCCGTCCGAGAGCGGCGACGGCCGGCGCCGCTGGCCGGGGGGCAGTGCGCGCGCGCGCCGAGCCCGATCGATGGCTGGAGGCCGGCCTGGCCCGGGCAGCGGCGCCCGGGCGGCCGCCGGCGCCGGCAGTCAGCGGGCCTGCCCCGAAGACAGCGGTGCCGGACGCAGCAGCGCCGCTCGGGCGGTGGGACCCGCAGCGGCCGGTGGAGGCTCACAGGTGCGACCGGCGTCGAGCCGCTACTGACGGGGCAGCTGCGCGTCAGACGGAGCCGAGGTGGGTGCATGAGATGCCCCGGGACGAGGCATTGCGAGGTGGTGTGCTACCTGGTGAGAACGGGAGTTGGAAGCAGTATGGACCTGCTTGCGCTGAGCTGCGTGCGTGTGTTCTGGATGGTGTGTGATATCCAGCTGTCGGTCAGACGAAATCAATGGTACGTTGCTCGTGGTTTGGTAATTGTTTTCAAAGGCTTATTTCATGTTGTCCTCCACGTGGTCCATATACTCTGTTTTGTCACACAACGAACCATCGCGTAGACAAGTTGAAATAGATCACATTAGTGTTGTCGAAGCCTGTTACACATGATATATACGATATACCATGGCATGTGGGGTAGTACTCCATCCCAAATGCAAAGACTAATGCTAATAGTCAGCTGTAAGACTTGGGGCACATCTTTAACATTGGTTAGGCGTATTCGAAACTGCAAGGTGTCAAAGCCATACCACGTAGATGGCAGGTTAGGATATCACATACTTGGAAATGTCCCTGCACAGCCCTCATCGTCCCCAGTCATCTATCTGTCCAACTGAGCGCGAGTTTGAGGAACGCGTGCGCCTCTTCGTGGATAGTCATTAGCCTAACAGCGTGCCACAATGGACGGCCGCCTGTAAGCCGTTCATCGTCTCAAAGTAGCGATAAAGTAAGCGATATCCAAACCCCGGCGGCGTCGTTCATCTGGCGAGCCGTCGAGAGCCGGCCCACCGACGGCACGTCAGCCTTTCACTGCCGCCGACGGGCATCGATCGGACGCGACCATGCAGTCACCAGCGTGTCCAATCCCGCTGTATGACGGCCGGTTGTCTGATCCCGCTGTATGACGGCCGGTTGTCCGATCCCGCTGTATGACGGCCGGTTGTCCGATCCCCCGCTGTCTTATGGCCGGCTGTAGGATCCCCACGGTGCGATCCCCGCTGTCTAACGGATAGCTGCTTGATCCTCCACTGTCTGAGGGCAGGTTGTCTGATCCCCGCTGTCTTGCGGCCGGTTGTCTGATCCCCGCTGTCAGGCAGTCGACTGTCCGATCCCTAATGTCTGATGACCGGCTGTGTGATTCCCGCTGTCCGATCCCCGCTGTCTGATCCCCTGTCTGATCCCAGCTGTCTGACGGCCGACTGTCTGATCCCCCTGCCTGACGGCCGGCTGTCTGATCCTTTGCTGTCTGACGACCGGCTGCCTGATCCCCCGCCATCCTACGGTTGGCTGCCTGATCTCCGTTATCTGACGGCGGGCTGTCTGATCAGCGGGGTATCTGATAGAGGCTCAGTGCTCTAGAAGCCCGCGGTGTCCGCGTGCAGCTTTATTTTTGGTTCAGACGTCCGATCCAAGGAGGCACGGGTCGCGCTGGCTCTGAGCAGCTCCCTGGTGAACGTCAGATCCTACTTGTTTGGATGTCAGGAGCAGTGAAGCGGCGGAAGATGACAAGTTTTCTTCAGCAGAGCTGGGGAGGGGGAGTGGGGGGGGGGGGGGGCAATGGCACAGTGCCTGAAAGCAAAGCCAAGCATTCCCAAAGGATTTTCTCCCCCGCAATCCTCGCCTTCACCAGGACACTCGCCTTCACCAGGTGCCAATCCAGCCCCCGGTAGCAGTCACTTCCCGTCACCAATTCTCAAAGTCAAATGACAGCCACCGGGACGACGGATGCTAAAGATCGCAGCAGGCCAAATGAAGTCGTAAATTGCCAGCCCCTACGACGTCACATTTGCGGCGCATGTTAGCGCGCTGGCCGCTAATGGTACTGCCGCCGAACACGCAGACTGCGGGCCGAGGCGGGCCTAGCACTGCCGCCGAACACGCAGACTACGGGCCGAGGCGGGGCCTAGCGTGACTTCTCGGTACGACGCCACACCAGCTAGCTATGGTCGGTTGGCAGGTCTTCATGTGGGGTGATTCCCATATGGTGCGTCTCCCTGCGAAGGATTATAGGAATGACAAACAGATGAAGTGCGACGTATTGTAATCTTGCCGGGGTTTGGACGTAATTTTGCTGGGATTTCGACACAATTTTGTCGGGGTTTGCTCCTCCGAGTCTACAACTTCGCCATGTGCCTTCGTAAATCATGCGTGAAGTTTGTTTCGCCGTAGAAGTGGATGTTGCGCTTCACGTGCGCAATGGACCAAATTTTGCAAAATGAGAAATAAAGAACGAAAACAATTTCTTTCAACGCTATAAAAGCTGCTGATGGGGGGAGCTGACCCACCTGCGTTCGCCAGAATTCTCAGTGAGTCATACAAATGATTCAGCAGATCATTATCACCCTTGCCCACCAGCCTGCAACAGGGGCGGTGCCCTATGGCACGGTACGTCGTCTTTGAGATGGGACTGCTTTATTGAAGTGGTGAACTGATGGTTTTTGAAACAAGTCGTGCTTAGTCCTGAGCCCGGTTCCCGAGCCACCTCACAACATATCCGGCCAGATTGCGAATAAGCATATTTCTGACGAACTACAACCGCAGCCTGACGCTTCTTTGAATCTCACTAAACTCATGTCTTCCGAGTAAAACGCGAGCATGAGCTGCCTGTTGACTTGTCCCGCAGACTGAGCCGTAATGCACGGGCGCCGCGGGCGAAGTCGAAGTCGAAGTCTCTTGTACAGTTGAACTCCACCCGGTGTCAGTCATGAGTCACTAACTGTTCCGTGGGACGGGCGCTTCCCTTCATGGAGAAGCCCGGACCACGAGGCTTAGCTTCACCTGTAGCTGCCAGTGCGGCAGACCAAGTACGGCTGCTCTCCGTCAGCGGCGCGCGCCAGAGCTCTACGGTCCATTAACATTCTGACCAGCAGCTGGGAGGGAAGGAGGGGGGAGGGGGGGACGGCTGCAGAAGTCATGTCAGAAATCGCCGGACCCGCGGCTCCAAAGCGAGACGTCACGTCGGCGATTCATCAATGGATTAGTCGCCTTGGACGTGGGAAACATTTGGACTTGGCTCAGACGCCGCCGTTCCGCGAGGCCAATTGCGCTATGTTCGAGTTCCCGCGATTGGTTTTGGGCCTGCCCGTCATAGGATTATTTGGGCCTGCCCACCAGTAGGATTACTTCGACTCAGTTCTAGTCATGTATCATTGGGATGTGACATGCTGCCGTGTACAAAATGTACCGCACCATTGGGATGTGGCCTACCGCCGTGGGCGGGACGTACCGCACCATTGGGATGTGGCCTACCGCCGTGGGCGGGGCGTACCGCTCCATTGAGATGTGGCCTACTGCCGTGGGCAGGACGTACCGTGGACAGGACGCACCGCTCCATTGAGATGTGGCCTACTGCCGTGGGCAGGATGTACCGTGGACAGGACGTACCGCTCCATTGAGATGTGGCCTACTGCCGTGGGCAGGACGTACCGTGGAAAGGACGTACCGTGGACAGCACGTGCGCTCCATTGAGATATGGCCTTCTGCCCTGGGCAGGATGTACCGCTCCATTAATCTCCGCCAGACATGTGAAGCGGCTTGGCCGCGGCCGCCGTGCCACGTTAAAGCTCCACGTTAGGAGCGTGGATTGATCGTCGACGCATTGGTCATAGTCTGTCGTCGCACACATATAGTGATGGGCGCACACACAGTGCCATAGCAGTACTCTGTACTGGTAATCATGCATAGCAGTACTCATTGTGGCCCGTCCAGGCGGTGTGTGGCTGCTACCTGCCAACGTATTTCGGCACAGCGATAGCACCACTTCTATGCAGCAGAGTCCATGGCCGTCCGATCGCTGTCTGGTGGACAGTGGCATCGATTACGGTCCATGTGTGACTAATACCAAGCTATATTGATTCCTTAACTAGCCGACGCCACGCGGTTTCTCGCTTCTTTGATCATTTGGTTCTGGGATCATCTCACCCAATCATGTGTTAGTTCCGTGGCCAGTCGACTCCGTGATCAGTTGGTTGTGAGATTATGCTGTTTCGTGGCTGTCGGACTCCGTGAGGATAGCAGACCTGTGTCATGTTGAGCAGGGCTCGTGATTGCGCCGTCCCTGAATACTGCGCCCAGTGATAGCCCTGCTCCGCGATTACCTCACCATGTAATCAGCTGGCTCTGGTCAGCCCGTCACGTGTCAGCCTGCCCGTGATCGCCTTGCTCGTGATGGCCTTGTCCGTGACCACCCTGTCAATGAGCACCCTGCCAGTGATCAGTCTGTGAGCGATCATCCTTCCCGTGATGACCCTGCCCGTGATCACGCTGCCAGTGATCATCCTGTCCGGATCACCCTGCACGTGATCATCCTGCCCGTGATCATTTGGTTCGTGATCATCCTGCCCGTGATCATCCTATCCTGTTCGTGATCAATCTGCCCGTGATCACGCTGCCAGTGATCACCCTGCCCGTGATCACCCTGCCCGTGATCATCCTGTCCGTGATCGCCCCGCACGTGATCACCCTGCCCGTGATCATTTGGTTCGTGATCACCTGCCCGTGATAATTTGGTTTGTGGTCAACCTGCTCGTGATCATCCTTTCCCGTTCGTGATCACCCTGTCCGTGATCACCCTGCACGTGATCATCCTGTCCGTGATCAGCCTACCCGTGATCAGTCTGTCCGCATGATTAGCCTGTTCGTGACCAGTCCGCACATGCCCGGCCAGTAGACGTAACGCCGGCTCGGCATCATTTGTCGTCACCTGGCGGCGGCCGCCGGCGCCACTGCTGATGTACCGCGCTCGCGTCGTCACCGACGGCTCCTTCATTATGCATGACCGGTCGTGACGTCAGCGCCCCGCCGGGAGCGCCGACGCCGCTCTGTCGCCAACCAGAGCCGCTGGTGCGAGCTTCAGGAGCCCTCCACCCTCCCCGGACCTTGCCGCCGCGCGGAGGCGCTGGTGCGAGCTTGGGGGGGGGGGGGCGTCAGCCCTCTACCCCCCTCGGACCGTGCCGCCGCGCGGAAGCGCTGGTGCGAGCTTGCGGAGCCGTCAGCCCTCCACCCTCCTCGGACCGTGCCACCGCGTGGAGGCGCTGGTGCGAGCTTGGGGAGCCGTCAGCCCTCCACCCTCCTCGGACCCCGCCGCCGTCCGGATTCGCGCCGCTCGCAGACTCTCCAGCCCGATGAAAATAGCCCGGCGGGCCCGACTGAGCTGTGCTCGCAGGGCTCGATGCCTCGACGCAGGGAAATAGCTCTTGTGATTGTGAAGACTCGGGGCGTCTGGCGGCCGTCGGACTGCTGCCTCTGCCTCAGCTGTGCTAGAGATGAGCGGATTTCTGTCTCGGCAGCCGGCGGCCCGGTTGGGAGCGTCGCGTGCCGGCTAACGAGCCATTCTGGATCCGATCCGCTTCGCGTGAGGAGCCCCAGATGCAGGGAGAATGCGGCCGACCAGCAACCACTCTCAGCTCGTGTCGGATATACGTGTCTCCCAGCTCAGGCGGGCGGGATGCCGGATGGCGGGAGGCGTTGAAAGAAGATGTATCACGTTCGGCATGAAATCTGTTTGTCACACGGGGATATATTACTGGCAAACCGCAGTGGGCAGCGCTGCTGACGGCACTACTTGATTTTTTTCACTTAAATGACCTTTTTCCATCCTATAGCGCCGAAGCTACAGCTTCAGCTTTAATCATATCTGTCTCGACATGTCTGTGCTTTGATAAGTATATATATATATATATATATATATATATATATATATATATATATATATATATAAAATGACAATATATTTATACATAGTATGTATATACACATATACTAACGCCTGTTGTATAGATTCCGCAGTTTCATCAAAGACGCCAAGTTATGTGACTATCCGTCTTTGTGTGTTATAACTCGCGTGCGCCCGGAACATCCCTGTGAATGCTGCGAGATCCACGGTTTGCTTAGCTGGCAAACATTTGCAGAACCCAAGGACCATTTAGTTAAGCTATCGCACGGGCAGAATAACGCAACGAACTCATAAAAGACCAGGCCGTTGTCCTCGCTGGACGCCACGGGGCGGGTTCTCCCCCTGCGTAAGATAATGGCGCCTACCACTGCGCCAACATTGTCGCGGTGCGTTTGTCGTGGCCAGTTACGCCGGTATCGATTGGTCGGCGACGCGGCCGGCGGTCGCGCTTGGCCGGGCTCCAGTAGCGGGCCGGAGCCGAGACGGCGCCTGGCGCATCTGCCCGAGCGCGCGCGAGCCGCCGCCGGCACCTCCGGCCCCGTCGGCGCCACTTCCCAGTATCATCCGGGGCATTAATTCTGGCTGGCGCCGCCGCCGACGCCGTCTCAGCCTCCACACGTGAGGGGTCGCCCGACGGAGCCGCCGGCGGGGTGCGTCGCCCCTCGCGGCCGCTGCCCTCCGGCGTCGGATAAGGTCTCGAACACGCGCCTCCGTTGTGCTAGCGCCGCATCCCTAATCAAAGCCCGGCGGCCCTGCGTCGTTAGGGCTGCCGGCGCGGGGTGGGGAGCCGTGGGGTGGACCAGCCAAGCCTAGTCGGCATCCCGCCGCGGCGCACAAAGGCCTGAACCGCGCTAATGGGGCGAAGCTGGCAGGAGTGTGTAGACAGGCGTTTTCCATCCGGCTGTTGGGCCAGTGCTGGCCGTGGCTTGAGACAAAAGAAGTTTGTTTGGCGTCAGAGTGTTAATTTGCAAAAGGCGGCCTATGTGAATGTCTGCGCTTGGCAGGCACTGCGGTGCGGAGGAACACGGGCGAGTTCGAAAAATTGTCAGACAATGCACTTAACTCACTGTGCTTTGCCCCATGCTCCAAACTACGAATGAATAAGACATTTGAGAGCTCGTCGCAAAAAAAAATCAGTTGGAATCAATATTCGCGGTTAATTTTAGCGGGTGTTGCAGAATAATTGTAAGATACTTAGTAGTTACGATCGTTTTAAAAGTAAGAAGGTAACAGGACATGGAGGAGAGAGGGAGATTGTGGAAGCAGAGAGGACAGACAAAGATCGGAAAAAGGTGACTGAAGATGCGAGGGAAAGGTGGATTATCTACAATACCCCTGTAATGTTCCCCAGCCGTTCACTTTTCATCTCCCAATTTCCAGCCTCCTTCGATGTTGTTCTTTTCGCCTGACCACGTGCTGCTGTCCGATTGGTGCGTGTATCCGATTGCAGATGATGACTGGTGCTGTCGCCCCGGCGGTGAGCTGGTGAGGCCTCTGTCACGAGGTCACAAGGCCGCCATGGCGCTACGCCGCCTCCTCCGACGCTGCGCCACGGCCGGGGACTGCAGGAGGACGGCCGAGGACGGCGGGAGGACGGCTGAGGACCTGCCGCCGGCGCTGCCGCCACGGCCGCTCCGACTTCAGGCTCCGCCTCAGACGGAGCCTCCGCGGCCGCCGCCGCCGGCCGCCGGACCGCCCACAGGTACGGACTGCTCGGCGGACGCCGCTGAAGGCTGGCTCTGGAGGGATTGGGTCCCTGCGGCCGCCGCCGCCGGCCGCCGGACCGCTCACAGGTACGGCAGGCTCGGCGGACGCCGCTGAAGGCTAGCTCTGGAGGGGTTGGTTCCCTGCGGCCGCCGCCGCTGACCGCCGGACCGTCACCGGACGCGACTCTGGCGAGGCTCTTGCCCGGCACCGACAGCCGGCACCCGAGGCACGTGCGGCATGTGGTGAGCCCTGCTGGGCTGATGCTAGCCATGGCCGGTGGGGACGGAGCTGCTATTTAGTTTCCCAGTGGATTAATGTTTTGTATGAGATGTCAGTCTCTGTGGCAGCAGGTGCAGCCTTCTCGCTGGAAGGTAAGTTAGTTCTCAACCTTTCCCACGCTTTAAGTTAGCACCTAGTGTTTGGCGAGAGTGCGAGATCTTAAACTGCGGAAATCTAATTATGGTGCAAAATAAAGCGAGTGAGACCTCAACGAGTAAAGTACACAACTACCCTTGTGAAGAGTACGTTGACAGTGGTCTTGGCATTTTTTCTCTTGTCTGAAGGGTTGGATTGCATTTTTTATGATTTCGTTTAGAAAACAAAAGAACATGTCCCGCTACTTCACGAATGACAATGCCATTTTCACCAAGCGTTCGCCATTCGAGCAACCAACCACGTTCATCGTTTTAATGTTTGACTAATGGCAATGCGAACATAGCATGCCGCGTGCCCCATCCATCGGCTAACAAACGTAACCTTTATATATGTATGACGCCACTGCCAATGTCATGCGTAAAGCAGTTTACGTGTACGCCAGGCACGAAAAAAAACTGAAGACTAGCTGCAGTTAGATTCAGAAACAGGGTGTTTTAGACCTTGAAAATGCTACCATTGCGTAGGTTCCCTTTACATTAAAATCTGCATACCGCGGTTAAAAAATTCCTACAGGTGTGAGACATCTCTCTCCTTTTGGAAATGTATCTGAATGCATTACGGCTGACCAATCACAGCCCACGAACAATTGACATATTGACCAATCACAGTCGCGAAGACCAACCGCAGCGTGCTGCGCATGAGACGCGAGCCTACACAGCCTGCCACGCAGCAGTCAGGCGGGCCGACTGGCGACTCACCGAGCCGCCGGTCGGTCTCTCTGCCCCGACCGGCGACTCGCCGAGTCGGGCTCTCTGCCTCGATTGGCGACTCTCCGAGTCGAGCTCTCTGCCCTGACCGGTGGCTCAGTCTGGCCAGAGAGCCCTTTAAGCCTATTGAGCTGAAGCACAAACACCAGACGCTATTGCTACTGCCCCGACGCGGCACGTGCAGGAGGGAAAGTGAGCGCCAGGCGGCCTCCTTCGCCCACGTGCCGCATGGTTGCGCCCAGGAGCCGGACGCCGGCATCAGTATGCAGGGGTCATGCCGACCGAGCCGAGCGCCGGCGGCGGGACACGCGCACGGCCTGCCCCGCACCAGGGCTCGGCTCCTTTCCCCGGCTGATTAGGGCGCAGCACGCCAGGCTGCGCAACGCTCCACATCCCCCTGCCCCGCCAGAGTCGTTAGTGGTCCCGCCGATGGACGATTGTGCAAAGCTTCAGCCGGCCATAACCGTAAATCTGGCCCGCGTGTACACGCGGCCGCCCTCGGGCAGCGCGCGCTCTTGGCCATGCTCTCTTGGTTATATATGACGCACACATACGTGGCCGCAGGTGGCCAGTGCAGGCGCTGTATACGGTGGCTGTGGCGCGCCGTGCGGGCAGGGGCATGTGCACTGGGCATCGCGTGAAGCACCCGTTCGTTCACGCCGTTTTCGTTCGTAAATCCACGAGTTGGGCACTAGACTGATGCAGCATGCGCTTTAGCGTGGACAACAGACAAGCAGGAACGGCACAGTTTTGCCTTTGTAAGGGGTGGGGGCATACCATCCTCGTAAGGGGTAGGGGCATGTCTTCCTTGGCCGTTTTGTTTTTGTCGATACATTTGGTCGCAAGGCTCATTTGCTTGGTAGTGGGGCAGGGCCAGTAAAGTAATCTAGCAGTTGACGCCCCCCAAACCTCCAACCGTCCTCCCGCTCAGGTGCCGTGAGGATCAAACTCAACGCAGAGCAGGTTTCGTGTACAGTTATCTTTCCACTACCGTGGTTTAATTTGTGAGATAACTGCCCCAACTTGCGAGGCAGTGAATGCTAAGGAATTTGCATCGTGACATGCAATACACTGCCGTCCGCCTAGGGCAAAGTCTTCCATCTGAATTCCTTTCCCTTGCAAGTTGCGTTCCTTTGATGACAACGATCGCAGAGACTCAAACTCGCGAACTACAATCATTCGCCATTACGCAAAATGCTATATTACACACACTCGTTGTCTTGCATTGGCCGCGTGCGTGACGTATGTACACGGGACGGACATGGATGAAGGCATTGGCGTCATTTCACCGGAAGCTATAGCGCCTCCATCAGCTCCCGCAACCTGATGCCGGCCAGCTTTAGCCGAACCGCTGCCGGCCACTCTGCCTCTGCGGCAGCGTTATTAGGCTGTAGCTTTGACTCCCTGTACTGGCCGTCGGGTGCTGTTCCCCGCCGTGTCGAGGTCGATGTACTGGCCGTCGGGTGCTGCTCCCGCTGTGTCGAGGTCGACGCATCGACTCGAACGTTCGGAGTCACCCTCGCGCCGGTCGTGTTTACGCAGCGCCGGACCGACGGTCACCCTCGCGCCGGTCGTGTTTACGTTGCGCCGAACCGGCAGCGGCGCTTTGAGAAAGATTGGTCAGGGAACGACAACCGCGGCGCATTAGCAACCGCATCGACAAAGCGCCAGCACACAGGGGGCAAGAAGGGGACTCGACTTCCGGTGCTAGGCAGCACTGACGCTGGCAAGCCGGAGAGAGAGAGAGAGAGAGAGAGAGAGAGAGAGAGAGAGAGAAGAGAGAGAGAGAGAGAGAGAGAGAGAGAGAGAGAGAGAGAGAGAGAGAGAGAGAGGAGAGAGAGAGAGAGAGAGAGAGAGAGAGAGAGAGAGAGAGAGAGAGAGAGAGAGAGAGAGAGAGAGAGAGAGAGAGAGAGAGAGAGAGAGAGAGAGAGAGAGAGAGAGAGAGAGAGAGAGAGAGAGAGAGAGAGAGAGAGATGGGCTCTGTCGCCACAGACTTAGCCCCCTGTGTAACAAGAAAGATCAGGGACGCATCTTCTTGTCACTAATGGCGACAAACGGCGCCGCCAACCAGGGAACCTAAGCAAACACACATCTCTTCGGCGCAAGCTTCAGAAAAGTCGCTCAGGGCTGGCTGAATTATTGAGAGTAAGGCCGCAGGCAGAGGATGTCTGAGAAAGAGCAAACAATTCTGAACTTTGCTGCGCGCCCCATTCGCTGCGCTCTCTGAAAGCAAATATCTTTGCAGCTGTTGATAGCGGTTTTATGACATGGTTGGTCACAATGGGCACCATTGGTTGTAGCTGCACAAAGTTTTCAGCTGCGAGATACAACAGCTTTAAAAGTTTTTTTCCGTACGAATGTATAAAAAATGCGCATAGCCGTCTGATCAGGCACGATATTCTGGAGAAAATGAGAATATGAGCATCGTTCACTACGTGAAACTTCACTGCGTGAAACCACGTTAGACTTCACCACGTGAAACGTGAAACTGCTAAATGTAAAACATTACAAATTGCGCTTCGATCTCGACATGGCGTCGCAGCGACACGAGACCAGCACTGTGCGACGGAGACGGCTAAAAATGGCATGAGTGCATTGATCAGTCCGCTGGGAAGCAGGCGTTTTTGATGACTTATGGAATATTTCGATTTCTAGAGCGGATGAAGATGTAACACAAACTGTGTGGTGTACATAAATGTATCGTCCATAATTGGCTACGCAATCTCAGCATTCTTTGCCAATCGGCACATCAGAAATTCAGCAGGAAGCTCCCAGTGTTATATTTGCTGAACACGGTTTGGAAAACAATGCGCTGCGACTTTAACAGAAACCGAGCCGTGAAAGCGTGCAAGCAGTGAACCGGTATGTAGGACAGTTATTCGTGACCAATGCCACACACGCTGAGAGCAATGATCGAACGGATGCATACGTTGTCGAAGAACTTTACTCGTGTTAACGACATACAAATCAATACAGATCCTTCGCCACTCTGGAGTAAAATTGTCATGTCACTGTCAGACGTAGGTATCCAGTTTCCAAGCAATGCGATTTGTGAATAAGCGGGCGAAAATTGCGCCACTGAACAGCTTAGCCTGCTTGAAGCTCGTGGAAGTTAGGGTTGCCAATGCATGAAATATGGATGATATCCACTTATGCGGGTTGCCAAAGTTATATGACCCTATTAGCTCTGGTTATCGTATAATTTACACATATGCAATTCATAACTGAAAACTTCATCCGTTATTACCTCGTTCCGCCCACGCTGCACGAGGCTTACGGATTCTACCAGGAAAAAGTTGGCTCGGGAAGAACTGATAACCTGGAATGCTTGTTATATGGCCCTCCTACGACCCTGGTGTACAGCAAATTCAAACTTAGAAGAATGTTTCGACTGGAACATTGCTTGACTGGGGAAATACTTGACTGGAACAAATGCCTGACTAGAGAAAAGTCAACTCCTCATACAGAGGTGTCTCCTCTCTCCGAGAATAAAGTCAAGTGCTCATGTTGTGCGTGTTTCTTCGCAGATGTCTGGGAGGCTTTCAACGCTCCTCCAGGCAACACGAGTCAAATCATGACAGCGATACGAGAGGGCTGCGCTTAATCACGGACCCGTGCCCTGCCTTGCTGTTTAGTGCTCTGACGCTGTTCTACACGGTGCCATTTCACAGCGTGACGCATCGTTGACCGTGACCTGTCGGGCTCCAGTGACCTACCCCTAACCGTGCCTGTCGGGCCCCAGTGACCCACCGTTGACCGTGACCTGTCGCATCCCAGCGACCCACCGTTGAACGTGAATTGTCTGATCCAAGGGACCCACTCCTGACCGTGATCTGTCCGATCTAAGTGACCCATCCCTGACTGTGACCTGTCGGATCCAGGTGACCCACCTCTGATCGTGACCTGTTGGATCCAAGGTGACCCACCTCTGACCGTGACCTGTCGGATCCAGATGACCCACCTCTGATTGTGACCTGTTGGATCCAGGCGACCCACCTCTGACCGTAACCTGTCGGCTCCAGGTGACCCTCCCTGACCGTGACCTGTCGGATCCAGGTGACTCACCCCTGACCGTGACCTGTCGGATCCAGGTGACCACCCCTGACCGTGACCTGTCGGATCCGAGTGACCCACCCCTGACCGTGGCTTGTCGGATCCAGGTGACCCACCTCTGACCATGACCTGTCGGATCCAGGCGACCCACCCCTGACCGTGACCTGTCGGATTCAGGTGACCCACCCTGACCGTGACCTGCGTTCCCCAGCGGAGCGGCGCCCGTGGTGGCGGTCGGTGACGCGCAAGTACGTCATCCTGTGCTGGGTGTGCGGCGGTCTGGCCGTACTGCTCGGCCTGCTGTACGTGCTGGTATACTTCCTACTGCGCACACACACCAGCAGCCTCCATTACTTCGAGACCATTCCCACCTATGTGCCGGCCTGCGTGGTAAGTATGCCGCGGCCCCGCTGTGTTCGGCTGCCGGGCCACCGGGTCTGTGATGAGTGTGTGCCTCCTTCGGGGTGAGCGTGCTGAGGGCCCCCGCTGTGTAATGTGCGCCCTCAGGTGTTTGAGTCTCTCCGCATGTCTCCACTCGCTCCGGAGCTGCTGCCTCTAATCAGACATCCGACTAATATTGCCGAGAACGGGAGGAAGGGAGCGATGCGAGTCGCGATCAAAGGCTGGATATGTTTGTCTCGCCTCGGTTAAGTGGACAACAACGCTCACCAGCGCTTGAACTGAATGGGATAGTTGATGGTGTTTGTGAGAAATGCTCTTCAGAAGATGAGCATGAAATGATGAACTTTTAGCCGCAGATACTCGATTACGCAGGTTTTTGTGTGTCCCACTCGGGTTCGTCAAGCCTCAAAAATTGCTTTCAGAGCCATTCTCACCCCAGGCCATTGGCAGCGTTGTGGTCAATAGCTCCCGGCAGCCCCGGTTTACAAGGCTATTGGGGGAAATTGCTAGGCAGGAAAGGACGTGAAATAAAAGATAAGAGATGCAGGGGTAGCAATAGAGGGTGAGGATAGCAGAGGAATGGGAGAAGAGGGAGACAAGACAACACCTAGTTGGCTATATCGTATTATATAGTCTGCTCCACTGTCCCCGCGATGGACTAGCGCTTATCTATAAAATATTATACCAGCATGTGTCTGGCATCCATTGGAATATCCGCACTTTTGATAAGTTGGGTTCAGATGCATATATTAGTAGTTTTAATGCGTTACATTTGTTAATAAGTCATACCAAAGTTATTGGGGAAAGGACATGTGGTTTACCCCCAAAAGTCAGAAACAGTTTTTTACGGATATTTCTCATTGTTTCGGAATTACAATGAAACGATACTTATCTGCCACGTAAAACGCATGTACTGTGCCTGTGAAAATCTGGGACGCAGTCTGATATTTGGATTACACTTATAACTTCTTGTCTGAACGAATGTAACTCACATAACTTGATTTGGTTGCTTATAAAGAGATGGACTGCTTGGTGTAAAGTGTGTTGTTAAGTAAGCCTTTTTCAACGACAGTTCGAAGTGTGACAAATGATTAAGGTAACAGATTTCTTGCGTATTGTGTTCGTGAATTCAAAGGCACGAATGCAGCTAACTTGTCAGTCTTAGGAGAGCCGTCGCTGCAACGGATATGCAACACCTGCAATTTTCCCTGTAAATGGTAAAACGGTATAAAGCTTTCTCGAACCCGAGTTAAGATGATCTTATCAAACCTCGGACAGTACAGATGTAATTTGCGATTGACATAGCTACGCCAAATGCATAAATAATGTGAGATCTCTGTAGCCCGTATCAAGATTACTATATGATGGGGCTTCTCTCCCTCGAAGGATCACGAGCGTCTTGCGTGTTAGGAGCCCCATCACCAGCTCCTGATTGCTCACTAGATGGATCTGATATGTGTGTCAAGAACGGGCGGCGGCAATCACTTTTGGTGTGCACTAAAGATTAGAAAAAGGAACTCAGAAGAATATCTCATTGATTCTAATGTAAAAGCGTTCGAAGTACAGCAATACCGGGAACGCTCCTAAAAAACACTATAGTTTGTCAGTAATACGACTTATTCTTAGGTGGAATATCCTGAATTGGTGGTGAGGCAGGCTGCCACTTTTGTTAGACTTCGGGAAATGCTTGTTTCAGCAAACGCATCTGTTTTGCACGCCCGAAATTTTCAGCTATCATTGTTGCATTGTTACATTTATCTACTTTCGCAAGAAGGAACGAAATAGTCGTTACGGGGTATATACCGATTTGCATGTATCCGTACCACCTTTGGCTTGATTGTCCCGTTCAGACCACAAGGCAAGCATTCTAGCAATGCTGCCGTGAAATATTTGCCATCTTTACACTACATCTAGTTCACAACGTTATGTCATCTTTGCGCCACGCCATTATGATGCAACATACCTTTATAATAACTGGGCTTAACTTGGCAACATGTATCACCTCGTTATAACAGTCATATGCCAGGTAAATACATGACCTGCCATGCACGTTCAGTGGCCATGCTTACGATCCTATCCTGCATTCCAGCTTATCGTGACTGGATTCCTCCTGCTCTGCTTTATCAAGCGCAGGAATCGCTTCTCCTACTTGGTAAGTACCTCTATAATCTCATGTTGCCCTATGATCTAAATCAAACGCCCTGTACAGTTACGCTGGTGTGGTCATCATTGGCGTGAGGCGAAACAGTCGTGTTATTTATCGCGCGGTTTACACCTGAGGTAACGAGCATTGAGACCTACCGTGGCAACTGATATGACGCAACCAGGGAGATATAACGCTGTCGGGGAGTCGAACGCCGGGTCTTTCCCGTGGCAACTGACAGGACGCAACCAGGGAGATGTGACGCTGTCGGGGAATCGAACGCCGGGTCTTTCCCGTGGCAACTGACAGGACGCAACCAGGGAGATATGACGCTGTCGGGGAATCGAACGCCGGGTTTTTCCCGTGGCAACTGACAGAGCGCAACCAGGGAGATATGACGCTGTCGGAGAATCAAACACCAGGTCTTTCTCGTGGCCTGTATTTTTTTTTTACCAGGCTCCAATGGACCGGCGCAACGTGTGCTGCCAACTATAAGTTACTGGGCTTTTGCAGCTGTGCGACTTAAGAGGGTCTGTTTTTCACCGCGCGTTATGTCGGATCGTCTTGCATTCAGTGTATACAACCTCAGGTTTGTGCAATGCATGCGGCTGTACTTTACAGCACTTGTTCATTTCCTTTAGAGCCGATCACAAACAGGTCCTCGCCTTTTAAACCGTGCAAACATGACTAGTCACTCTTCACGGGACTGGCCGCAGCCTCGGGGCGCCTCTCTTCCGACCATCAGTAGCCATTCAGAGCAGGGCGGCGTCCATCCCTCCCGAGACATTTGCAGACTTCTGAGTGCTTTCGAGCGCGCTGGCGGGCGGCCAGGCGCAGAGTTTGACTGCAGGCCCGCTTTGTCCAGCGTCGGCGTGCCGATGTGCTGAGCCGGTCCGCCACTCAGCGGAGACGCTGCGCCCTTTGAGAGGCGCCCGGCCGTCTGTCGCCAACTGCGCCGCCGGCTGCTGATGAAGCTCTGCCCCACATGGCTCTGGCACATGTATGATGGCATACGAGCTCGCCGCGTCGGCGAAATGGACGCAGTTTCATAACACGGCGGAGCGTGAAGATGTGGCCAGAACTCGGGCTTGCCGGCGACAGGCAGTGAATAGCGTCGCCCGTTAACACATCGGCAGTTTACCACACCGCGAGATCACTGCACACTTCTCTGCCGGAGCCCTGGTGGTGCCTCTGCTGAGCGCTGCTGGACCAGCAGGACCCCTGCTGGCTCCTCTGTCCGAGCCCTGCCCGCCCCTGCATTCACCGCCCTGCCTGCCCGAGCCCTCCTCTGTTCGGCCAGCACTGGCTCCCAGGCACTTCGGCACAGTCCAGCCCTGCTGGTATATCTCGCTCTGTGCCGTATACGTTTCATTTTCACATGATGCTTTGCTTTTCAACATGTCAGGTACATATTCTTGATGCGCTGTTTCAGCTGTTGCCTGAGAACGCACGTTCTGAGAGGATCGGAGGACTTTGCGAACCTCAAGGCAATGACTTTGAACAACTTACCAACACCCATAAACATCGGGTACTTAAAGGTGCCCTATCTGCTTCGGCAGTTCGTTTTACTGACTAGAAAAGTTCTATATTTAACTCGAACTATAACAATAAATCAACAGGTTACACACTGTTGCTCTAAGCTTGGCGGCGGTCACATCCTATGCTGCTGGTCACTGGGACGGGTCCGGTCACATCCTATGCTGCTGGTCACTGGGACGGCGTCCGGTCACATCCTGTGCTGCCGGTCACTGTGGACGGCGTCCGGTCACATCCTGCGCTGCTGGTCACTGGGACGTGCGTCCGGTCACATCCTGCGCTGCTGGTCACTGGGAACGGCGTCCAGTCACATCCTGCGCTGCTGGTCACGTGGACGGCGTCCGGTCACATCTGTGCTGCTGGTCACGGGACGGCGTCCGGCTCACATCCTGTGCTGCTGGCCACTGGGACGGCGTCCTGGCACATCCTGTGCTGCTGGTCACTGGGACGGCGTCCGGTCACATCCTGTGCTGCCGGTCACTGGGAGCGGCGTCCGGTCACATCCTGTGCTGCTGGTCACTGGGACGGCGTCCAGTCACATCCTGTGCTGCCGGTGACTGGGCACGGGCGTCCGGTTCACATCCTGCGCTGCTGGTCACGGGGACGGCGTCGGTCACATCCTGTGCTGCTGGTCACTGGGACGGCGTCCGGTCACATCCTGTACTGCTGGTCACTGGGACGGCGTCCGGTCACATCCTGGTGCTGCTGGCCACTGGGACGGCGTCCGGTCACATCCTGTGCTGCTGGTCACTGGGACGGCGTCCGGTCACATCCTGTGCTGCCGGTGAACTGGGACGGCGTCCGGTCACATCCTGCGCTGCTGGTCACTGGGACGGCGTCCGGTCACATTCTGTGCTGCTGGCCACGGGACGGCGTCCCGTCACAATCCTGTGCTGCTGGTCACTGGGACGGCGTCCGGTCACATCCCTTGTGCTGCTGGGTCACTGGGACGGCGTCCGGTCACATCCTGTGCTGCTGGCCACTGGGATGGCGTCCGGTCACATCCTGTGTTGCTGGTCACTGGGACGGCGTCCGGTCACATCCTGTCTGCCGGTGACTGGGCGGCGTCCGGTCACATCCTGTGCTGCTGGTCACTGGGACGGCGTCCGGTCACATCTGTACTGGCCGGTCACTGGGACGGCGTCCGGTCACATCCTGTACTGCCGGTCACTGGGGACGGCGTCCGCTAGGCTGACACGCTCCATTCGTTTCGGTGCCGTATCGATCGACCTCATTAGCTCCGAACACGTCAAGGGAAGCCCGCAAACAACAGATGAATGGTAGCCATGGCCCCGGGCGCACCGAACCTGCACTGAAGACAAATGGGCACCTGTTTGGTGCGGGCCTGCCGAGCCTGCAAGTGGCAACAGATGGTGCTTAGAGTTGTAAAGAAGTGATGTTTGCTGACAAGAAACTTCGATACACTTTGTGTTTACCTACCCAGCATTGCTTACATTACATCCCAACATTACCCCAACTACCCAACTTTGTCATTTCCTAACAGCACGACATATGATGCAACGTCACGACATAAAAATACAACGTCACGACATAAAGATACAACGTCACGACATAGAGATACAATGTCACGACCTAAAGATACAGCGTCACGACATAACGATACAACGTCACGACATCAAGATGCAACATCACGACATAAAGATAAAACGTTACGACATAAGGATGCAACGTCTTGACATGAACATGTCACGTCACGACATAAAGATACAACGTCACGCTAATGACATTCAGAGCTTGAATGAGCAATATATTACGGCCATGCATCATCACCGCATAGTGGTCAGAAACGATTCGTGTCCACCGGCCCCTGATGCCAGGGCGATGCCTTCGCATCTCACCATGCTCATACCAAGTGTTCCCTCGGTCTCTGCCATGCGCCTTACCGCACCAGTAGCTCCCCACACGGCACCGGCCGCTGTCGCCGTCCACTGCAGCGCCCGTGTCTGCTCCGTCTCTGTCATGCGCCTCACCACGCCAGCAGCTCTCCACACGGCATCGGCCGCTGTCGCCGTCCGCTGCAGCGCCCGTGTCTGCTCCGTCTCTGCCACACGCCTCACCGCACCAGCAGCTCTCCGCACGGCACCGGCCGCTGTCGCCGTCCGCCGCAGCGCCCGTGTCTGCTCCGTCTCTGCCACACGCCTCACCGCAACAGCAGCTCCCCACACGGCACCAGCCGCTGTCGCCGTCCGCTGCAGCGCCCGTGCCTGCTCCGTCTCTGCCACACGCCTCACCGCACCAGCAGCTCCCCACACGGCACCAGCCGCTGTCGCCGTCCGCTGCAGCGCCCGTGTCTGCTCCGTCTCTGCCACACGCCTCGCCGCAACAGCAGCTCCCCACACGGCACCAGCCGCTGTCGCCGTCCGCTGCAGCGCCCGTGCCTGCTCCGTCTCTGCCACACGCCTCACCGCACCAGCAGCTCCCCACACGGCAACGGCCGCTGTCGACGCCCCCTGACGGCGCCCGTGTCTGATTCGCAGATCAAGCTGTCGGGCGGCTGCTGTCCTGCTGTCGGCCGTGCTCTGTGTGGTGATCACGGTCACCACGGCCGTGGTGCACATCAACCGTCTCCAGACGCTCACCGAGTGCGTGTTTCGCCAAGTCACTGCGCACCTGCACCTGCTTCGCCGGCAGGCTGCAGGCGCATCTCGACGCAGACGAAGGTGAGGCCAGCGGCCGCTGGGTAACAGATATTAGCGTCGCTGATCCGCGCCAAAGCTGGTGTAGCAAACTCTAATTACGCAGAAATTGCTTTGGAATGTATTTTCGTCCCGACAAAGTGCTTCGCAGTTGGCGGACTGACATGGCTCACTTCCTGCGGTGAGATTTCCTGTAGATAAAGTAAAATGCTAGCGCCAGCTTGATACCTTTTCAGGCATCTATTGTCTTAATTTGCTACGTGAGATTTTACAGTATAGCCTATTTTCAATGTAAGGTTATGTGTTACAGCAGGACTCAATGGCAAATGAATATCAATCAAGGAGTTCAAAACTCCCCCAACAATGTACCATTTGCTGCTGTCCTCCACCAGCCTGCCTCCGTTGGCCCGCGGCTCACACGAAGGGCATGCACCAATTGGATGTGGTGCCGCGGCTGTGTCACCGCCTGCTGTGTTCCAGTGAGTTACGTGTTCGGCGCTGTGCCGAACTGTGAGGTCATCCACGGAGCGCTCTTCTCCTGCCTGCGAGCCCTGTTCGGCCTCTCAGTGATCGGCGCCCTCGTCTGCATCTTCTCCTGCATGCTCGTCTACCAGCTGCTGAGGTGAGCGGATGCAGTAAGGGTTTGCTGACTGGACTCCAGAGCTACGAATCTTGGCCTGCATGATGGGTGACAATAAGATGATGAGCTGACGCCGGGCTCTGGATCACTAGACCAGAATTATTGTCACGTATCTCTGAGAAGAACTGAATCTGTTCATGGCAGCTTGCAGTTGCCCTCATCGACCTCATCAGCTGACTGCGGCCGTTGTGTTTCCCAAAGCGGCCTTCCTATAGAGCGAGTAACCTTTGAAGAGACCAAGAGGCTAAACCCGATCAGACCGGGTCGGAACAGCGAACCAGACCAAACCAGGCGGAAACAGACCAGATCAGATTAACCCAGATCAGCTCAGAACCACGAACCAGGCCAGATTAAACCAGAGTATACCAGACCAGACCAGACCGGAGCAGCCTGTGAAGCTGTGACCACTGTACTACCTCTGCAGCCACGAGCGGAAGAAGATGTATTGGGAGCAGCTGGAGATGCGTCAGCGCTGCTTCTTCCAGGCCCATCCGCCGTTCCCGCCATCGTTCTGCGCCAGCGAGCCCTGGCAGCAGTGGGACTTCGTCGATGACCTAGCGTACGTTCTGATATGCCCTGTAAAAGCTTGAACGCCTTCAGTTGTTCGTTGAGCCGCACGTGTGAGGAGGTACCTCGTTAGCATGCTATTACATGAACTGATCTCACAATGCTGGGTTGTATTGAATCGTCCCGGCGTCTGAAATATGAAAATGACTTTTCCTTTTATGATAAAGGCAGTGACCGCTTCCCATTGAAAGATGGCATGCAGTTGTATTTGTATTTGCGTGTATTTGTATTGGTATTTGTGTGTGCATTCACACCATCTGCGAATAGCACAGGCCCGTCATCTCCATCATCTCTGGGCCACTGCAGGTACTGGCCCCAGCGGACATTGGACCAGTACACGCCTAGTCCGGAGGAGTCCACCACGAGTCGCTCGGCCCTCATAGGGGGCAGCACCGCACCGGCTCACCAGTCTCACTGGCGCTGGCTACCGTGGCGGCAGCAGAACCGGTGAGTTGACCACGTTCCGGCACCCGCAACCCACGTCGGGGCAGGCATGTAATCGGTGGCAGCCTTAGGACGTGGGCTGGTGCTGTGGAGCGGACTATGTGCTTCAGGCAATGCTGGATAAACCAGAAGGTATTTTTTAGGTCGGATATTATATCGCGGTCAGATTCATCCACGACGCATTGCTTATAAGTAATGATTTTCTCTGCAGATCGCTTGCATTCTCCAAAAACGCATTCATAGTAACGCAGTTATTGCTGAGCCGTTGTGTTCAGTCACCAGCTGGCACCTGCTCGCTGTGTTCCATCACTAGCCGGCACCTGCCCGCTGTGTTCCATCACCAGACGGTACCTGCCCGCTGTGTTCCATCACCAGGCGTTTCCTGTCCGTTGTATTCCGCCACCAGCCGGCACCTGCCCGCTGTGTTCCGTCACCAGTTGGCACCTGCCCGCTGTGTTCCATCACCAGACGGTTCCTGTCCGTCGTGTTCCGTCACCAGCCGGCACCTGCCCGCTATGTCCCGCCACCAGCCGGTACCTGCCTGCTCCTCGCAACAGCAGTGCCCTGTGACCTGCGCGACCTTTGACCTGATGGCACTGTCGCTGCAGGAGCAGCCGGCGGTCGGACGCGGCGCCCCCGCGCAGTGCCACCACACCACTGGGTCTGAGCAGCGGGCGGCCGGCCGGCACCCTACGGCACGCGGGTCGCTCCAACGACGGCGTGTTCCACCACCTGACGGCGCAGCGGTACAGCAGCCCGCCGGCGCTGGCCGAGTTCGTCTGGAGCCACTGGGGCCCCCCGCCGCCCTACTCGCAGCCGCCCAGCCTGCACAACATCACACAGGAGTCAGGTCCGTCGACGCCCGCCTCGCTGGGCCGCGCCGCCGCCCGGCACACTCCTGCAGCGCCGCGCAGGCGGCCCGACGGCGACGGCGACAGTCTCAGCTTCACGTCGGAGGCCCTAGATGCCGCTGGCAAGTCGCCGTCTCTTGGCGGCCGTCAGTCGGCGCACCGGCCGCAGCGGATGACCGGCAGCCTGCCGACGCGGCAGGGCCGGCGGGCGCCGAGCGGTCGTTCGCTGGAGGATATTCTGCATGACAAGACACCTCATGAAGAGGGCCTGGCCAGGTCAGCGGCGCCGGCGGAGGGCTCGGCGCTGTCCCTGTACGGACGCTTCAAGAGGCCCCTGCTGACTGGCCTCAGCGAGGACAGGGCGCGCCAGAGCTCGGACCGGCTCCGCGACGGTGAAGACAGCTCAGGGATCTACTACATCCCTAATGTGTCCGACATCATGTCGCACGGGAAGGCGGCAGCGCGTGGTCCGCCGCCCGCGCAGAAGCAACGCCTGTTCTCGTGCGGGCTAGAGGCCAAGCAGCCAGCCACACCCGTCAGCTGTGACGTCACCCGACCTCTGCCGCCTAGCCCGGTTTACGCGGCCAACCACGTGCTGCCGGCGGCGGTGCGGCCCGGCCCGGACGGTGGCGTGTCGTGCCTGCCGGCGCTGCTGTTCGGCTCGCCGGGGCGGCGGGGCGGCCTGAGCCGGCGCTCCAGCTCGACGGCCAGCCCGCGCAGCGAGACCTCCTCCAGCTTAAGCCAGCCGAGCCTCGACTGCAGCCCACCGGGCCGGCCGGCGCCGCCCGGTTCGGCGCACAGCAGCCCGCTGTACAGCCGCATGCGGCGTGTCTCCGCCTGCGCCTCCTCGCCCTGCACGCCACTGCATGCGCGCACGCCCGCCGCCGGCCAGCAGCGAGGGCGAACAGGATGAGCTGAACGGGAACAGGACAGCGCCGGGTCGCGCCGGGCGACGCCGACCGCCGGCGCGCTGCGCCATCGATGCGAACGGCAACCGCTCATTACGTACCGAGGCCGGGGCCGGGGCCGGGGACGGGGCAGGGGTCGGGGCAGGGTCGGGGGTCGGGGTCGACAGGCGGGCGACGGCGGCGCGGTCGGCCGGCCCGCTCGGCCTCCTCCGGCCGATGCCGACCCGCCCTGTCCAGCGAGCGCGAGCGGTACGGCCAGCAGCGCACCCGCAGCGAGCATCTCTGGCCGGCCAGCGGGCAGCAGACGCCCGAGGCGAACGGGTCGCCGCTGGAGGAGGCGTGTCTCGCACGGCTCGGCACCGGCTCGCCGCTGCTCTCCGGGACGAGTGTGGCGCGGATCCGACGCATAAGCAGGAGCGGCGCGCCCGCCAGGATCGCTAGTGTCGACGAGAACATCAGTATGCGCATCAAGAGGGCGCTGGTCAGCACGCTGTCCCGGTCCGAGCCCAACACACCTCTTCGCAGTCATCGGGTCAAGATAGTCTAGCTGGTGCGCCGGTACTAAGGTTTTCGTCACTATTGTAGCCGTGGTTTTCAAGGTATTGCGAGATCGGACTCACTCGAGTCCGTAGGTAGCCGCGGGTTTCGCTCCGCGGTGAGGGTCACTGTCATCCATGTGCAATATCAGGGCAATTCCATACAACGTTTTAGCAGTATTCAGTGAACTGTACACGGATGATAGATATGAGCGCGTTGAGTTTATTACTGTCAACAGTACGCTTTTTTTAGTCATGACGCAATCTGGTTTTGTGTAATGAGTCGCATGCCATTGTTGAGGCAACAAAGGCTCACTCTTTGTTAGGAAAATAAAAGAGGCTGGTTGTAACATCATGTTCACCGGGAGAGAGCAGGAATTGTATGGCAGATGTTTCGTTGCGTCCCATGACACTGCAGAACATACAAATGGTTTGTGTTGCGTCTCGCTCAATACGTTTCGTGTCAGCCTCGGGGTGAAGAATGTGGTGACTTTCGAAACTTGCGTGACTGGTGGAGCAGACACCAGTTCTTTAACTTCTTCCTGCGAAAAACTATAACTTTCCCTCAGCTCTACCACATCCAGCCCATTTCGCAACAAATAACGTCGAACAGCATGAACGTAACCGCGCCTTAAACGCTACTGGGGTCAATTTCTGTTTTGATGTCGCTTCATGGGGAAAAAACATACAAAAAGTCCGTTGACCTCAAAAGCTACAGGGGTCTGAGCCCCACCGAACTCATTGGTGTTGATGCCCATGACGAACACAAACGCAATATCCCGAATGGCCTTTCGAGCACTCAGATCCCCAAACTAGCTCGTACCCGGGGCTCGCCGCAAAGCCGTCGTTCCTCTTGGTTCTTACTTCTGCGTAAAGGTGGCGCCACCGCGGCCGGCTCCGGTCCCGCACGCTCGGCTCCCTGGCCCACTAATGACGTCACGCCGCTCTAAAGACGGTGACGACGACGACTGTAAGGTGTACAAGCCAAGTAGGCAACGGCCTGTGCGACGCAGGCAGTCGGTTGGTCTCTCGTGACGATTTGATTGACGATGTAATCGATGATATTTCCTTGCTGATTAGGCCGCTACAGCATGGACGCAAGACTAGCCACAACTCCGGCATCACAATAGTTGTCTCGCATCCATCTTATCTGACACCGCCCATGTCCACTGCTAAACATGACTTTCACAGTTTCACAGTGATGATGAAAATGCTGACAACGGCTGGAAAGAGCAAACCGTTATTATATTGTACCTCCATGTAGGTAGAAAAATGTCTGCTGTCGCTTCCCGCTATATATGACTGTCAATTACCGAATGTAGTCCGATTCATGGATAATTCTGCAATATGTGATGTATATGATGTACCATATTATGTGGTATATGATGTACCAATGCATGAAGTACTCTTGCACAGCGAGTCAAAGTCAATTAGTTTCCACTTTTCTGTCTGCCCTTTACAGCCGGTTTGGGTAGGGCATATGATGTGACGTCAGTGTTGCTATATTTTCACTTGGTAGGACCACGACTGAGCACACCTCCCTGTAGTAAGCTCGCCACAGAGAAGCTCCACCACGAGTAACTGAGTGGAGCCAGCGCCCTCGGCGGCCCGTTAGCCCGCTCCGAGCAGCTGGGAGGGCCGTGTCGGCGGCACGTCACGCCGCTCGTCACTCGTGCAGCGGCTCCACAGACCTCCAGCGCGTCCTCAATTCTCCGGCGGGAGCTGGACCATGGCATGGAGGACGCGACAGACGCCCCGGCCACGAACGCACTCAGCAACTCCATCAGGGGAGGGATGGCTTCAGAAAGGTTTCTCTGTGCGGTGGGAGCGCACCAGTGATATATATATATATATATATATATATATATATATATATATATATATATATATATATATATGTGTGTGTGTGTGTGTGTGTGTGTGTGTGTGTGTGCATGCGTAGATTTCACCACTGTTTGATTTACCGATCATTACTCAAAGCGGATGAGAGGATGCAGCACGACTGTTAGCTAACACTTCAGTGGACGCTGTGTCATCGATGAGAAAGGTAAAAATTAACAGCGTATACTGCACTGTATGATCACATCACCCAAACCACATACCTAGCTAAATTCGGAATAACGAATGACCTTCCTAACGGTCATGTCGACCGAACTTCATCCACTCCAGGACGGTTACGGGCTGGACTGTTGTCGGAACGATGTCTACCGTCAAGTTTCCTCCCTTCCTGATTAGTACTGTTCATGCCTGAGCGTCGCAGGCCCTGAAATAGCAGACCGTGGGAATGCAACTGTTCCCTCTCAGGCAACGCGATGTGGGTCTTTTTTTAATTTGCATTTCCCATCATTGCCATCGCTGAGCATCAGCTGTAGTGCAGTGTCCTGGGTCACCGGCCGGCGCATGACATGCAAGCGGAACTGTCGCAGGATGTTTTAGAGTGATCGGGTCCGAAAAGGTCTCTTATACAGAACGTTCGGGATGTGTAGCCTGCGTCGGTGGCAGTGAAAGTTCGCCAAACCAAACCGAGCCCGAATGAAGAAACGTATTGCAGTGCTGCCCATGGGCGACACGGTAATGCTTCGCTGTGCAACCACCTCTGCAATCATTTAAGCCATGCTAAACCGTTCTGGCTGGTAGATATATGCAATGGTTGGCTATGCCATTTTGGGTGCTCCAGGCGCACCAGCAACGACCGTGTAAGAGACATTTCAGCATCAGCCGGAATGGCATTACCTCGGATTCAGTCAAACGCCTCCCCACATTTCCGCGTAATGACCGCCGTGATGATGACGGCCCAAATGCTCGTGTTACAGTACGTAACTTCAGTGGGTAACAGGACGAGTCGGAAACATTGTGACAAAAGTATGGGTACGAGCAGGGGTAGTTATGGGTAACACGTTCACGAAATGTCTAATGCATGCTTCAAGAAATACTTAACAATGTTTCTGCTTTCGTTTTCCAGTCATGCTTATCCCCATTCATGCTGCTGTTGCAATAACCCCGCAAAAGAGGATGTGAGTTTTCCTAACATTTACCCATCTTTCAGAACTAGAATGCTGGAAAAATGCAAAAGAGTAGGTAACGGATGGCTCTAACTGGTAACAAGCCGATAGCCGGTGGGTTCAGGCCACCATGGGTACGCGTGCATTATTTATAGGAAATCTTGCCCACGCAGGTCTCTAATGTAACTGGTAATCCGCTCCCAGAAGCAGACCCAAAATTGCAGAGGTGAAATATGCACTCCAGAATACTATAAGCCCGCACTTATTGACTTGACAGGACATTTGGGGCATGATTCCCCGACACACGGCTGCCCTAGCTCGCCCACCTTCCGTTGCCTGGTGTTGGCAGTGGCGCCGACAGTACGCCGCCAATGGAAACGGCAACGCCAGGCGTCGCTGTGTTCGCGTCTGAAACACCGCTTACAACATCCGACTAACAACGGTTTCCGAGGGGCGGCTTCACGTGCCAGCTAGAACCAAGCTCTCATGTCCTGGGCTGTTCCAATCCAGCCTTTCGCTCAAAGATACAGTCCAACTTGATTTTTTCTGCGTTTTTTTTTTGGGGGGGGGGGGGGTAGCAACACGCACGAGTTACGAGTAAATACGTTTTTAAATATCTCGTTGTTTGATTGCGTCATCGCATCTTGCATAACATTTTTGGGTGGCCTTGAAATAGTCTGCGCGAAACAGTCTGCAAATCTCCGCAGGCGTGCTGCGGTTAAGGTGCTAAGAAGGGCAACGCCATGGACTGCACCGAATGATCTTTAAGCTGGCTATCTCGGTTAAAACCCCATACAAATGTGGAACACTACACTTCAATCCTGATGAGGCTAGCTGAGTTCCTTGTCAGTGCGCCGGGCTCCGAAGTCCATAGCTGTTGCATGGGCCCCGGCAGGTCAACATACAGGACTGCCCAGCAGCTGCGCACACGCTTTAAAGCAAATGGAAAAGATTTATGGAGCGCCGCTGAGTGACCGTGAGTGCCCAGCAAGTCAACATATGCGTCCCCAGTCAACAGCGGATGGGCTCCTGGCCAGCGTGCTGACCTCTCAAACTTTTCCAAGCACGACCCCTCCAATCAGCCAACAGTGGCTGGCTCTTGTGCCGAGAGCAGCAGCCATTCCTGCGCTGGATGACCTGCACTAACACGTGCACGCGTGACTGCCATGCAGCGACTACTGCACGCTCTGCGTGACAGAAGCGCCAGCTTCGGTCGACTGCATCGGACCAGCAGCTGGAACTACCTCACGAAGCACCACTCGAGCTGTCGAGCGGACACGCACCAGCGAGCCGGCGGCAGGCTCGTCGACCACAGAATCACCACTCAGCCGAACCTCGCCAGCGATCCACGCGTTATCTCCAGTGACGTTATCTGGCCACCGTGAGTGCGGCGGTTGAGCGCGCGTCGCCGGCCGCTGGTTGTTTAGGCTGTTTAAGATTAGGTTGTTTGGATTATAGGTCTTTCGGCCCGTCATGATCATGTCAGGGCTATTGGATGAAGGAGAATATATAACGGTGAGACATAGCTACACGCACATGGAGGCCCATTCGCCAAGAATAAGCCATACAAGGGCCACATTCGGCCTTATGGGCTGAATGCCACGCTCCCAATCAAATTTGTACATACCAAGGACAAGAAATGCTCTCATTACGGGCTCACCGGCGACGCATCGCTTGCACCACCTGGTCTTTGCAAGGGGGCGTCGAAGGCATTATCAGTATGTGGATGGCTGCAAATAAGATGGTGATTAATACTGAGAAGTGTCAGCCTGACACTGTCAGGCAATGCACGTTTTTACTGCTAAGAAACCCCTGATACTCCCGGACGTCGCAATAAATGGGATCAGCTTACCAATTGTTAGCAGTACCAAGCCTGCAGCAGTAACACTGTCCAGCGATGTGAGTTGGTAGGCACATGTTGATGAAATTGTTGAGAGCGGTTCGAAGGCTTTATATATGCTTCGCTTGATGAAGAAATTCCGTTCACCACAGGATCAAATGGTAAAAATTTACATCACATATGTTCGACCACTGCTTGAATGCTCCGCGACTGTTTTTCATCCCGGGCTCACCGGCCACCAAGCCCAATAAACTGAGCAAGTACAGAAGCGGGCTCTCAAAATCATTGGCGGGTATAACAAGAGCTACTACAGATTCTGAAATGGAAACACTTGTAGACAGGAAGGAGTCGCTGTGCTTACGGTTTGGGCAGCAAATCCTGAGATATCCAGGGCATAGAGACATGCTCCCAATAACAAGAGAGGCAATCTCGGGAAGGAACACCCGCTATGATGACACGCTGCAGATATTTTGCTGCGGCACAAGGCTGCGAAAATCAAACGAACCATATATCGCAACTCTCATAAACATGAATATCATTGCATCTACGTGGGGGGTAAGCCCTCCACCACATTCACCGCTGCATCCGTAAAGACGTTCAATGAATGTTAAAAGGTTACCAGGGGTGGTAAAAGTGATGACGCCGGCCAAATTTTTGGAGGAAAAATTGTCGCCAGTAGCGCAAAGCGATACCCTATGACAGAATGGTCATTCAGTACATGTCCTGCAGCGTCATCAGTAATCAGCCCATCACCGAAAATCTCTTTCATCACTGCAATTTTCAACATCATGCACATAACTGAGACGTTCAGTCATACACTGCCCTTGAACGAATGTCAGGATAACTGCTGGTGTTAAGAAAGCAGGTGCACCTGCTCTAAGCTAATGAGGTAGCCCAATCGCGGCAGAGATTTTCTTCCACCCTCGAGACTTGCCGGGGCCTCACGTTTAAACTCGATCTTTGGCAGGATTTACTTTCGACCGCAAAAAAACAGTGAAGGACCTAGATAGCCAGGACAGCAGAATGCATGGCAGATTTTAAACCAGTAGCGAGCGGCAATGGGAATGGCGTCAATTATGCGGGCCGCCACGAGGCCATGTCCCATACGAAAATCACGTGCGTGCTTTGAGCCCCATCTCAGCCGTCATTAAACTATCCACCGTACCTTAAGCGTGTTCCAAGCCTGGCGCGGCATGTTTTGACTGGTGGGAGCCTTTGGCCGTATCCCAACTAAATTGTATCGAAATTTTTCATTAACTTCACATCAGGCAGATAGCTCTTTCCGAACAAGTCACTCACCATGACGGGAGGGGGAGGGTAGGTGATGCGACCCCCCCCCCCCACCCCCCTACGGTTTTCTGAGGATACCAATGCGGCATACTGTGCAGTCCTGCTTAAATCTTTGGTAGCCTCTGTGGTATCCATTGTGCGCGTGTTGACACCAAAACAGCACCCCAATCAATTCTGATTTCAGAGAAGTTATGTATTTTTACGACCACTGCAAGACGATTCAAGGCCGGCGGGTGCGGTGGGTGGCAAGCGACGATCCTGCGGACCGCGCGCGGAGGGTTGGCAATGTCACATGAACAAAACTCTTCGTTATAAATATAGGCTCCAAACAGATAAAACTAGATGCTATTGTGCTCATAATCAAAACAGGGACACACCTCTTTATGGTCTATATCACTGTACTGCATGGTTTATTTTCTGTGAACATGCAAAGCTGATGTTTGGTTTTCAAGAACATTTGACTTACAACTTGGTCTAGTGGGGGTCAGTCAACAACATGAGACTTCTTACCAATCACGGAATCTCGCTTAAGACAGTTTGCTGCTTGATTGTTTTGTTTTCGAGGCTTTACCTTCCTTAGTTTGCAAACGTCAGGAAATCCTCCCCCCGCCCTTCACAAGTTCGTGTCACAAAAAGCGGCGAATCAGGGTACGGGTTAAAATTGTTGGCAGCCATCCTCTTTTATTTATGTCATATATGCTGGTGTAAAAATCTGCATTTCTGATCATGAAAACATCAACTTCTACAGCAGAATGACACATTCTATCGCCAAAATATAAACATTGGTAGAAATTCAACCAGCAAGCCAAAATTGCCCTATGCATGCGAGTAGGATGGAAATGAAAGGTTATTTTGAGACTGACAGATGTCTTCCTTTCCAACAGTTTGACCATCGAGCGCAACGACAGTTAATGCTTTCGCGACCGGGCCTCTCCGGCAGTTGAAGGTTGGATTTATTCGTCGTCATCCTTAGATAGGGAGGCAGCTCTGTGCGCGCATCTTGACCTGCCATCCTGCAGACTGGTTGACAATCCAGCAGCTCTTGTTCACTGAAATATTCACTCAACGCTGCGATGCAACTCCACTTAATTCACGGCAGTACAGAAAATTGTGCTGGTTGGGTAGTCTCAGCCGCAACACCGCTTAGCCACGCACACGCAATGATGATGCCAGCTATCTTCCTACCAGAACGTCTCAAAACTTTTAAGAAAGAGTTGGTGATTTATCTGACGCAAACGTGACAAAAACAGCCCCTATATCCTGGCTGCGTCCCCGTTGATAAGCATGCATTGCTAACAGAGGGCTTGCTTGCCTGTATATAGTCATCGTTGGACAATTATTGCATTAAATGGTCATCAAAGCCCACCTTTCTCCACACGACACCGGTGCAAACAATAATTCTGACCCCCTCAGCCGATCCACGTCGAGGCTCCACCGATCCATGGCCTGGTATTATTCCAGAAGCTAGATGAAATGAGGGCATCGGACACATTTCTATAAGCATGAAGACACATTTCTATAAACGGGTTTGTGTATTATTACAAAGTTTTCCTTAGTTTGATAAGCGTGTTTTGCTTAGTAAATGCCAGTGGGATTGTGTGCCATTGCAAACAGTCGCTTCCTTATCAAACGGTATGGCATGTTCTAAAGCCTCTTAAGAAAACAGTTCAAAAGCGTTTTCAAAACTTTAGACCAAGAAAGCTCTATGATGTCGCTTAACCAGTACCTCCTCATATAAGGGAGGTCGATGACTTGGCATAAGACCTTTGCACTTAGTCAGTTACAGACTTCCAGCGCCTTGATGTCGTCACACCTCAGCGAGAATGGCAGGGACTGGCTTACACTACATTTGTCTCATGTTATTCATGCCTCACAAGCAGATCTATGCGGTGCATCGCTGCCATTTCCACACGTTAAAAGGAAACGCGGCGTTGTTTTCGACTGTGCTTGGCTCACGTGCTTAACACACGTGATGCTATCCGTCTGACATGTGATTACGGCGGCCCACAAGGAGAACCAATGTACAGCCTATTCCTGAAACTTAAGTCACATTTAGCTTAAGCTTAAATGGCCCTCCACTTGTATATAATGAAGCACTGTGAAAAGCTGCGAATATGACTGGCATACTTCACGGCATGGGCAAGCTCACTCCAATTCGTAACGTCAAGAAATGCTTGCGACCAGTTCAAGAGCTCTGGCTGTTCACTCAGCTTTGTGATACCAAGCACGTGTTCGTTGCCAATTAACCCAGAAATCGCAAGGGCAGCAAAGTATCAAAACTGAGACACCGGACTCTCATCCCTGTCAGTTAAAATGTCACGATCTCCACTCAGGTTCCGGCCCAAGACCAAGCCTCCGTCGTGCGTCACTCGGCCGCAGAAACACAATTCGCCCATATCGAACACCCGGCAGCCAAGCGGCTAGTCGTTGCGCATGCGGCCGAACAGATAGGAGCGGAGCTCCTCGCCGTCGATGGTCGAGACACGGTTCTCGTCGGGGATCTGCGAGAGCCACGGGTAGGAGAAGAGCCGTAGCAGCCCCATTGGCAGCCGGTGCCAGTAGGAGAAGGGCGGCCCCCAGCTGAAGCAGCTGCTGCGCGCCAGTGGCGTGCCCTCCGTCCAGTACATCATGTAGAAGTTGCACATCTCGTCTCGCGCCGTCGCCCTGCGGCACGTGGCGGAGTGTGAGCTGTGCGAGCAGTGTGATCCTTGTGAGTCGTGAGAGTGTGAGCCGTGTGAGTGTGAGCCGTGTACGTGTGAGCCGTGTGAGCCGTGTGAGCCGTGTGAGTGTGAGCCCTGCGAGTGTGAGCCTTGTGAGTGTGTCATGTGAGCCGTGTGAGTGTGAGCCGCGTGAGTGTGAGCCACGTGCGCCATGTGAGTGTGAGCCGCGTGAGTGTGAGCCGTGTGAGCCGTATGAGTGTGAGCCGTGTGAGTGTGACCCGTGTGAGCCGTTTGAGTGTGAGCCGTGTGAGCCGTGTGAGTGTGAGCCGCCTGAGTGTGAGCCGCCTGAGTGTGAGCCATGTGAGCCGTTTGAGTGCAAGCCGCGTGAGTGTGAGCCGTATGAACCGTGTGAGTGTGAGCAGTGCCGGGCGGGCGAGGTGACGTGACGCCGGCCACCGAGAGGGCGGCCCGAATGCCGGTCCAGCCTGATCGGATGCCGGTCCAGCCTGATCGGATGCCGGTACAGCCCGGTCGTAGGTGTGATCAACGCCATGGCTACGCTCGACGCAACGCCTGTTGCAGAATCTTACAAAACTATTTTTAGTGGCTTCCAATCCCCGCACCAGCTCAGCTCACTCCTCGCATCACGGGTTTGGGTCCAGATGTGTACCCCGTCTAGCAGATCTTACGCAGTATTTTTGCTGGACGATATGCTGTTCATCTCAAACCGCCTCGCCGGAAGACACTCAACATTTGCAGGCTAGGCTACATGCGGCTTTTGGACGGACTCACCCGACTTTGGTGACGCGGGCGCGGTGGCTGCTCATGGTACACCTGGCGGCCTGAAAATGTGAAATCACGGAGATCAGTGAACGTAACATCTCGCTGAGATGGCGAACTCACGGAGCTGCCTACCGCGCCACACACCACGGCTGGCGTACGACAAGCGACAGGTCGGCCCGTAGACAGGTCACTTGTGGGGCGGGTGCACGACGGGTCGGCCGGTAGACAGGGCGCCTGTGGGGCGAGTGCACGACGGGTCGGCCGGTAGACAGGCCACTTGTGGGGCGGGCGCTCGCAGCCGTTACGTTCCCTTTACATGTGCTATGATTTTCGCAACACACTGCTTGCTGAGCCACACTCATTGGCGCAGAAGACTATTCGTAGAAAAGGGAGCCCAAGCTATACCCAAAATAAAATCACTCCAAACATTTAAGCCCCCCACTTAAAGATCTTAACAAGGTTTACGAGCCAGCTGTTTTACACTTCAACTTGCATATTACTGTAATGATAAAGGGCCAGACAGACGTGATTGGTATGAGCGATAAAGACCCTCAGGGGCCATCCATAAATCACGTTACTTGTGGGGGTTGAGGCCTGTTTAAATGGAGCGTAACTGAAACGCAGCTTTGGATGCAGACATTTTGTTTATCGCAACGTCACGCTCAGTTGTGACTGTAAGTCATGCAAAATCTTTAAAGATGCCGAAAGGCTTCCTTTCATGGCACGCCACATCCCCGCATTTGTTTCGTATCTCTAGCTCGCTTAAAGGCAAAACAACGTTATTGTTACGCAGCGTCACCGCGGAGCGGACGTTACCCGCTCCCTCGCTCTCCTTGCTCTTCCAAGCCTCTCTCCCCGCCGCCGTGGGCAGACGTACCACGACATCACCGCGGCTCAGCGTGACGTTGTCCAGCACCGGGTATAACATCTGCGGTAGCTGCGGGTTCATCTTGCCAATCAACGTCCACTGGTACTGGCCGCCGGCGTAGCGGACACGCCAGCCGGACACCACCTCGCCTTCCGACAGCGGCCCGTCCCCACGTCACGGTCCAGCTCCAGCCTGAGAGAGTTAGGAGCTCGCGGTGCCGGCGGCGGGCGCGAGGCACGTGTGGCGGCTGGTGTGGTGCGCCGACCACCCTTCCAGCTGCTCGGAGCGCTAACCGGGCCGCGCTGTGTGCGCCGATTCCGCTCAGGCGCTCGCAACAAAGCTGCCCTGGCGCGAGCTGACTGGAGAGCAGTGTGCTCAGTCCTGGCCGGCCGCCGGGAGTGATAGCTAACAGGATAGCAGTGTTCTCAGTCCTGACCGGCCGCCGGGAGTGATAGCTGACTGGAGAGCAGTGCACTCAGTCCTGACCGGCCGCCGGGAGTGATAGCTGACTGGAGAGCAGTGTGCTCAGTCCTGGCCGGCCGCCGGGAGTGATAGCTGACAGGATAGCAGTGTGCTCAGTCCTGGCCGGCCGCCGGGAGTGATAGCTAACTGTAGAGCAGTGTGCTCAGTCCTGGCCGGCCGCCGGGAGTGATAGCTGACTGGAGAGCAGTGTGCTCAGTCCTGGCCGGCCGCCGGGAGTGATAGCTGACAGGATAGCAGTGTGCTCAGTCCTGGCCGGCCGCCGGGGGTGAAGCTGACTGGAGAGCAGTGTAACTCAGTCCTGGCCGGCCGCCGGGAGTGATAGCTGACTGTAGAGCAGTGTGCTCAGTCCTGGCCGGCCGCCGGGAGTGATAGCTGACAGGATAGCAGTGTGCTCAGTCCTGGCCGGCCGCCGGGAGTGATAGCTGACAGGATAGCAGTGTGCTCAGTCCTGGCCGGCCGCCGGGAGTGATAGCTGACTGGAGAGCAGTGTGCTCAGTCCTGGCCGGCCGCCGGGAGTGATAGCTGACTGGAGAGCAGTAGTGCTCAGTCCTGGCCGGCAGCCGGGAGTGGTAGCTGACCAGGATAGCAGTGTACTCAGTCCCTGGCCGGCCGCCGGGAGTGATAGCTGACTGGAGAGCAGTGTATTCAGTCCTGGCCGGCCGCCGGGAGTGATAGCAAGAACGTCACATAGTATGTCCCGAGCAAAACTATACTATTAGAAAAAAGGGAAACCAAAACCAAGTACGCATGATTCTGTGTGCACGCACAGTTAACGCATTGCTCCATCCGGCTGGACAGGCGCATACAGGCGTGTTCTCGTCAAGCCCTCGAGCAGTGAGCACGTGGTCCGTCGCCAGCAGCCGGGCGGCCAGCGGCGCGGCTCGCACGTACCTAGCGCGTGCGTGTGCGTGCGGAAGGCGAATGGGTGGATGACCTTGTCCTCGGCGATGTCGCAGGCGGTTTCCATGTGCGCCTGCGAGTACGGGAAGATGTAGCCGCCAGTGCCCATCAGAAGGACGCCTGCTGACTTGGGCTGCCTGTGGGAGCGATGCTTGAGAACAGGCAGATGGCCAGCTAGCTCAGCAGAACGCTTCACTGGACTTCAGCTGCGGCTTGGAAGGAGTGGTTAGGCTGCGGCCAACGGCAAGTACGTTGCGGTTGTGGTCGAGGCTAACGAACTGTGTGCTTGTATTGCTCAGTCATTTCCGATGACTACTTTGCCTGTGGGAACCCACGCGCAAATGTTATCTTTGAGGTACTCCAAGGGTGAGCTGAAGCATACGTGCGGATGAACGATATCTTAAGAAGTTGATTGTTTCTTGCGATACGCACGAAGTTTCTGTGTATGTGAGGAACACGCCAGAGTCGTCTTTTGTTTTTCCATATGTAAGCTAAAAAAGTGCTCGGCCGAGGTCAACGAGACTGATGTCAGCCTTCACGTCTTACGAGCTGCACTTGATTCAGCCTGAGACGTTGAGTAAGCCGCTGCTGATACAAAATAGAATTTTGTTTCAATATCGTGCCTGACCGTTGCCAACAGCTCATGTTATGAAATCTGTGCGGATACTACTAAAAACCATACTAAAACCATACTAGACGGATTTCGTTGTAAATAGGAATTGCTTGTTGCACAGCACTTGCCTTTGGATAATGTGACGTCCGCGTAATGAACTTGCAAGGTGAGATATTTGACGTCTGTTTTATTCCCAAGGCGGAATGCAACGCCCTTCGGCAGCACGAGCTTGGGCGCATTCTTCGCCCACGCGTAGATCACCTGCGACACCAGTGAAGCGGTACGAGCGAAACCATGCACGTATCACGTCGGTCGCACAGCGCCAGCCCGAAGACAGTGAATGCAGCTATATATCATTTTACACTGAGACCTTTCAGTGGGAGCAGCCGGTTCAACTTGGGAAAAGAGACTCAAGTTCACTCTAAATGCCTGCAAAGATAGGTTATCAACTGCATTTGTAATGATTGGGCGGGTCCTTCAATCGCGATCGAGAGTGAAATATAGTGTGCTGTGGCCGTGGGACCGTCTGTCCGCGGTTCGTTTCAGTGATAAGTGGCGGAGGAGCCTTTGCTTCCTTTTACATTTACGACAACGATGCATAGAAAGAACATACATATTCTACATTCGATTCCATTCCCATTCACTACCACCGCTGTGCACAATTTATCAAGTCAGTTTACTTGAGCGGCCCTGCTGATACGAAGACAAGAATTAGCTTGGCATTGGTCTGAATCCCCCCCCCCCCCGCAAGAAAAATGTGAATGCCCCTCAACTGGACCTCATCCCCATTAGATTACCGGTCTGTACAGATCATCTTAATCTGTATAGACCATTAATCGACGGACGACAGTGTGGAGCACTGCTGAGGACGAGAATGTGATAAGTCAAATGTGTTTCCACCTGAAGGAATTCCCACATCACAAAGACCGTAGAAAGAAGGTCACGTATTGGGAAGATTCAGCAACAGTGCATTACACTGTCGTGGAATATACTTGCTGCCAAAAGACCTAAATCGCACCGGCAGCCTTGTACTTTAGGACGATAGAGGAGTAATAGGCTGAATTAACCAATCAACCATGGTTTGGCAGCTGGTATGCAAACAAGGTTTTGCAGCTACAGCGAGTATGAAGTGGAGCACAAGGCATATCTGTCCACAAAAGTGATAATGGCTTGTGAAATGCGTCCATATGAGGAATCACGTCCTTGTCAAACGTAATCTTATAATGATTTCAAGGTTCTAAAACGAAGGTGAAGAAACAAGGGCCGACAAATGTACAAAGACTCAGTTTTCAGCCAACCAGCCAGATGACCATCTGCAGACATTCGTGATCATTCTGGTGCATCTGTCCATGATCCCCGGGATTTTAGCGACTTGCGCGTCCGAACAGCACAGACCGGCCTACATCACGCAACGTATCAGCGTGGGTAGAGCGCGGCTGCGACGGCGATAGCCGTGGTGACGCCGGCGTCGTCAGGCCTGTCAGCCGTAGAGCCGCTGCGGCGCCGTGTATTGCGGCCGGCACTCAAAACCTTAGTTTCTACCTTGGTGTGATGCCACCTCAATTATAGGGACACTTGTGCTTTCAGTCATAGATCCGACGCGTCCAATTTGGTCGGTGATACCAGTTCTCTCGAAATTCTTCAGAATGACCAATAATTTTGATTTGGTGTAGCCGGCACTATGACCTGTCTTGCCTGGCACCCATGTATCAGAGCACCCGTGACTTGTCTCGCCTAGCACACACGTGCCGGTGCACCTGTGACCTGTCCAGTCTGGTGCACATGTGTCGGAGCACCCTGACCTGCCCCGCCTGGTGCATATTTGTCAATATGTCAGATCACCCGTCACCTGCTCTGCCTGGCGCATGCTTGTCAGAGCACCCGTGACCTGTCCTGCCTGGCGTACACGTGTAGGAGCACCTGTGACCTGTCCTGACTGCATGCACGTGCCAGAGCACCCATAACCTATCCTGCCTGGTGTGCACATACCGGACAACCCATCGATAAGCATCGGTCGTCGTGTAAGCCGTGCGAGGTCGCTTATTTGGGGATTAGTGCTGCGTCGGCGACCTCCGGTATAAAGTCTGCCGGGAACTGGCACCGTTAGCGCAACAGCGTGAGGCGCGCTATGGTCTATGAACGCGGGTTCGTGCTAATTCCGGTGCTCTGTGACCTGGGACGAATCTAATCAACGGTTGGAGGTCCCATATTCGTCTGTGATTTACAATTGTGATTTGTGAGCTATGACTGATGTCAACAGCGGGTGATTTTGCGATGAAATGTCACTCTTATTAATTCGTTAATTGTCACTCTTTTTAATTCGTGCGAAGGCTCTGGACGGTTCGTGTGAAGGCTCTGTGATCCGAGACTGTCCTGTGACCTGTGACTCGAGACTGACCTGTAACCTGTGATCCGAGACTGTCCTGTGACCTGTGACTCGAGACTGACCTGTGACCTGTGACCCGAGACTGATCTGTGACCTGTGCCCCCAGCCTGACTCGTGCCCTGTGACGTGAGACTGACCTGTGATCGGCCCGCGGCAGACAGGGCCGGTCCTCTTGGCCGGGTCACGGTTGGCCATGTCTCCGCAGTTCCAGACGGCCTCCGTCAGGCCGGGCAGGCTCGCAGCCGTACAACAGCATGTGGTGAGCCGTCCTCCATTGTCGCGTTTGGCTCGAAGCTCACTGCCGAGACGAGGTGCTGGTTACTAACTGCTCTGTCGAGACGAGGTGATGGTCACTACCTCTCTGTCGATACGAGGTGATGGTGACTGACCTGACCTCAATGCCGAGACGAGGTGCTGGTCACTGCCGCTCCGTCGAGACGAGGTGCTGGTCACTACCTTTCTGTCGAGATGAGGTGAGGGTGGCTGACCTGACCTCAATGCCGAGACGAGATGCTGGTCACTGGCCTGGCCTTACTACCGAGACGAGGTGCTCGTCGCTCACCTGACCCCACTACCGAGACGAGGTGTTGGTCACTGACCTGACCTCACTACCGAGACGAGGCGTTGGTCACTGACCTGACCCCACTTTCGGGACGAGATGTTGGTCACTGACCTGACACACCAGTTCACGGGAGCGACACACTCGCGTCAGGTGACCCACTGCACTGTTGATGAGACGTGCAAGGCTGTGACGAGTTATAACGAGGCGGTGATGGTGCGTTACGTTCTGAAAAGCCTCCAGAAAACACCGCGCATAAACAGCTGCAGACCTGGCGCTAAGTGATGGAATCATGCCGAAACTACGCCTCCGGTCTAGTTTGCTGTGGTCAGACTGAGACTCTGTAGGCCATCGCGGACTGCTGCGGGTCTACGGAACCGAGGGAGAGACTGGTGGCACTACGGCCATGCGGGGTCGCCTCTGACGCAGAATCTTCCCCGCAACGGGAACCTGATCCAGCACTGTGAGAGTGCTCGGGGAGTGTGTGTGTGTGGGGGGGGGGGGGGGCTAGTCCGGCATTGAGGGCGAGTCATGACTAATGCTTGCAGCATGTCCCCGGTGAAACGAAATGGTGCAGGGATGCAGCATGATGTATGTCCTGGTATGCCGGTGGATGTGCCGCTAGTCTGAATTGCCTGATTTGAAGTGTGTCAAGGTAGCAGGGACCCGAAGAGTGTCAGGATTGCTAGTGTGGGCCCGAAGCACCATCCTGCCCCTCCACTGAGACCGCAGTAATGAAAGTAGACAATGCGAAAAAACAGAGGGAGAAGGTCTTGTCGCGTTGCAGCGTAAACAAGATTACCGCTGCAATAATTCCAAAGCAGTCACTGTCTGGAACCGGAGATCAGATGCTGCTGCAGCTTAGGTGAGAGCCAAGCCAGAATGAATAATAATAAATAGATACGCGGGATCAAGGACCCACATGTGCCTCTCCTTCGGTGGCGGCAGCAAACATGGTGCGTAACAGTTCGCTTTTAGAACAATGTTACGGTGCATGACCTGCACTCAAATGAGCTGCAAAACTAAATCTACCACTAGGTTTTTCCTCCTATGATATTTTTATTCCAATCCAAGCATTGCCATCCTGAATCGTGACCCACTTCCACATAGGGAGTCCTCAGTGTTATTATGGCCCCGCCGGCTCCAGTCGGCGGTTCTCCTTCTGCACGCCTCCCGGTTGTGGGCCGGCGCCGTTCTCTTTCTGCACGCCTTTGACCCACGTTCGCCGGCCGTGTTTCGCCACTCTCCGGCGCCGTGCGGTGCCGCTTAGGCGGGGACCACGGGTCGGCGACGCGCATCGGAGCGGCGCGGATCGCGACCCGGCGGCGGCCCCGCCGGTGCCGCGGCGCCGCCTGCGTGCGCCGTGACTGGCAGGGTGGGCGGCGGCTAACGGTGACGGCCGGCGTCGTCCGCCCGTGCGGGGCTGCGTGCCGGCCTCCCCAGCCGGTCACCGACCCGCAGGACGGACCGTGTGCCCGCGTCACCCTCCCGCTCCTCCGGTGGAGGTCTCGGGGCCGTGCCGCGCCGCCTCCCCAGCCGGTCACCGATCGCAGGACGGACTGTGTGCCCGCGTCACCCTCTCGCTCCTCCGATGGAGGTCTCGGGGCCGTGCCGCGCCGGCCTCCCCAGCCGGTCACCGGACCGCAGCACGGACTGTGTGACCGCGTCACCCTCTCGCTCCTCCGATGGAGGTCTCGGGGCCCGTGCCGCGCCGGCCTCCCCAGCCGAGTCACCGACCGCAGGACGGACCGTGTGCCCGCGTCACCCCTCCCGCTCCTCCGGTGGAGGTCTCGGGGCCGTGCCGCGCCGGCCTCCCCAGCCGGTCACCGAAGCCGCAGGACGGACCGTGTGCCCGCGTCACCCTCCCGCTCCTCCGGTGGAGGTCTCGGGGCCGTGCCGCGCCGGCCTCCCAGCCGGTCAGCCGACCGCAGGACGGACTGTGTCCCCGCGTCACTCTCCCGATCCTCCGATGGAGGTCTCGGGGCTGCGCCAGTGACCCAGCCGACCTCCGTCGGTCCACCGACCGCAGGACGGACTGTGTGCCCGCGTCACCCTCTCGCTCCTACGGTGGAGGTCTCGGGGCCGTGCCGCGCCGGCCTCCCAGCCGGTCACCGACCGCAGGACGGACTGTGTCCCCGCGTCACTCTCCCGCTCCTCCGATGGAGGTCTCGGGGCTGCGCCAGTGAACCCAGCCGACCTCCGTCGGTCACCGACCGCAGGACGGACTGTGTGCCCGCGTCACCTCTCGCTCCTCCGGTGGAGGTCTCGGGCCGTGCCGACGCCGAGGACCTCCCCAGCCGGTCACCGACCGCAGGACGGACTGTGTCCCCGCGTCACTCTCCCGCTCCTCCGATGGAGGTCTCGGGGCTGCACCAGTGACCCAGCCGACCTCCGTCGGTCACCGACCGCAGGACGGGACTGCATCCCCGCGTCACCCCTCCCGCTCCTCCTGATGGATGGTCTCGGGGCCGTGACGCGCCGGCCTCCCCAGCCGGTCACCGACCGCAGCACGGACTGTGACCCCGCGTCACCCTCCCGCTCCTCCGATGGAGGTCTCGAGGCCGTGCCGCGCCGGCCTCCCCAGCCGGTCACCGACCGCAGCACGGACTGTGTGCCCGCGTCACCCTCTCGCTCCTCCGGTGGAGGTCTCGGGGCCGTGCCGCGCCGGCCTCCCCAGCCGGTCACCGACCGCAGCACGGACTGTGTGCCCGCGTCACCCTCCCGCTCCTCCGATGGAGGTCTCGGGGCCGTGCCGCGCCGGCCTCCCCAGCCGGTCACCGACCGCAGGACGGATGTGTGACCGCGTCACCTCCCGCTCCCCGATGGAGGTCTCGGGGCCGCGCCAGTGACCCAGCCGACCTCTGTCGGTCACCGACCGCAGGACGGACTGTGTCCCGCGTCTCTCTCTCTCGCACCTCCGATGGAGGTCTCGGGGCCGCGCCAGTGATCCCGCCGACCTCTGTCGGTCAACGACCGCAGGGCTGCTGTGCTCCCCTCTCGCGTCCCGAGCTCAGGAACACACTAGCAGATGAGGAACGGAATGACGCTGGGCGTATTCAGTGTCAAACGCGACGAATAACTGGACAGCGCAAAGGAGACAACGCCATCCCACCGCACAACTAATGTTACAATCACATGCTGTTCCATATTCGCGCGATCCTAACCCACACCGATTCTTATCATCAGCACTATCCTCCTCATCGGTGGCCTAAAGTGAAAAGGATCCAGACATGCGGGTCTCCAGGGTAACACATCCATTGTAACACGTGACTAGCAATTAGACGGCGCTAGGGAGATCACGACGCGCTATCGCACCAATCTTTTACCGTCATCGACCGTCCCATGCATACACCGCCCTTACCGACATACAGATCCTTATCCTCCTCCAGCTTCAGCGAGGTGCAGAAGTACGTCTCCGGCTGTAAACAACGGGTGGGGGCGTAAGCGTCGCGTAGCGGAGCGGGCTTCGGCTCATGCTCCGCTTCCTGATCGTCACGTCACGCTGTCACGCTGTCACGCATCGAGCACGCCAACACCGGGCTTGAATCGGCTCAGCTGGATACGGCAAGGGTTGATCCAACGGACCACAAGGATCCGGCCCGGACCGGTGGCACGGGATCCGTTCTCGGACAGTATCCGGCACTCGGCAGTCCGGTGCGGATAGGGCGGACGGTGTTCGATATACTTCCACGCATAGGTACCGCAGGACCGGTCCACGGTCAGAGGACAGGAGCCCTGGGACCGTTCCACAGAATCAGGTGTCAGAGGACAGGAGCCCTGGGACTGTTCGACAGAATCAGGTGTCAGAGGACAGGAGTCCTGTGACTTGTCCACAGAATCCGGTTTGTCAGAGGGCAGGAGTCCTGTGACTTGTCCACAGAATCCGGTGTCAGGGGACAGGAGTCCTGTGACTTGTACACAGAATCAGGTGTCGGGGAGCAGAGGCCCCGAGACCAGTCCGCAGAGTTAGGTGCCACGGGGCAGAGATCCAGAGGCCAGTCCGCAGAGTTGTGCCACGGGGCAGAGACCCAGAGGCCAGTCCACCGAGTCAGGTGTCAGAGGGCAAAGACCCGGGACCAGTCCGCAGAGTTAGGTGCCACGGGGCAGAGACCCAGAGACCAGTCCGCAGAGTTAGGTGCCAGGGGCAGAGACCCAGAGGCCAGTCCACCGAGTTAGGTGCCACAGGGCAGAGACCCCGGGACCAGTCCGCAGAGTTAGGTGCCACGGGGCAGAGACCCAGAGGCCAGTCCGCAGAGTTAGGTGCTACGGGGCAGAGACCCAGAGGCCAGTCCGCAGAGTTAGGTGCCACGGGGCAGAGACCCAGAGGCCAGTCCGCAGAGTTAGGTGCCACGGGGCAGAGACCCAGAGGCCAGTCCACCGAGTTAGGTGCCACGGGGCAGAGACCCAGAGGCCAGTCCACCGAGTTAGGTGCCACGGGGCAGAGACCCGAGGCCAGTCCACCGAGTTAGGTGCCACGGGGCAGAGACCCAGAGGCCAGTCCACCGAGTTAGGTGTCAGAGGGCAAAGACCCCGGGACCAGTCCACCGAATCAGCCGGAAGTATTCTCCTGCGTTTGAGCCCGCCGTTGCAGGGCGGTCCGCACCTAAGGAAACTGTAGACAGGTGAGACCACGACAACCGTAGCGCAGCAAGAGGTTCCATAGCAACGGGTCGATGGTTATGATTTACAAGATAAGGTTTTTCTGCTGAAAATAACCTACCTACAATATATATGTATATATATATATATATATAAACGATCATTTGTATATTTTTATTGTTATATATATAATATATATAAACTTATATTTATGCGACAAATTTACGTTGTAGGTAATTGGTCACAGAGGAACAAGGCTCTTGGGCTGCACTAGGTTGGTTAGTAACTATTCTAGTGTGAGACGCAGATTAGAGCCGACACTCTATATCCAACATCAAGATCCGCGATCGACACTTTCTAAGTTGCTGCTGACCGACCGTTTCTACAACCTCTCCGATGTGGTATTCCTTTCACACCATAGTCGGTGAGAATTCACCGCAAAATGATAGAACGCGATGATAAAGTACATTCTCAGTTTCCTGTTTCGAGTCCCCTGTTGTATCGTTGGTGTGGTGGTTAGCATGTGCAATAAATTTTGTTTGCTGAAGATGTCTCACGCCATTGTGGTGTGCTGTTTTCCAGTACTCGTAGAGTTTCCAGGAAGTCATGCCCCTAATGAATTAAAATTCGCCATGTTATGCGGCCCTCTGGATATTCTCAGGGATTTTAAAACTTTTAAAACAAATTTCAAAGTTGGCAGAACGAGGGCCACAAATTTTTGAGCTAATCATACATGGACTAAGACAAATTAGTTGGTCGCGATGACGGTGCCAGCTGTTATCATTCCGAATTATAAATAACATCTTGAGTAACTGAAGTGGTTGAGGACAATGTGCACAGTGATTGGGATAACGCAGTGAAGAGTAAAGACAATTTAATATACATTTCAATAGCAAAACCTAACAACTTTTGTTGTAATGTTGCTTTTACAAGCTCGCAGAACACGATCAATGCGTCTGTCTAGCCACATCACTGCTAGTAATATTGTGGCAATTGGAATGGTACATGGCTGTTGGACGTTTTGAGCCGTTTATTTTTCTAGTTGTCTTTTGTCGTAGCTGGAAGCTCACCAATCCACGGAAAGGTATGTTCGTCGTGTAGAGCAGTTCACTGACCAAGGTCAGACCATCCCACCGATCCTAACAACCGTCTCTATTCACATCGCCAGCTGAAAATCCTGCCACTGGACGGGATGAACGAGGCAAAAGTGTTCCCGACGCTTTGGGCCATAATTTGCGTTAACTGCCGTGCATGGTGAGCAGCAGGTCCGAATGCCGTGCATGGTGAGCACCAGGTCCGAATGCCGTGCATGATGAGCAGGAGCCCGAATGCCGTGCATGGTGAGCAGGATGTCCGAATGCCGTGCATGGTGAGTAGGAGGTCCGAATGCCGTGCGTGGTGAGCAGGAGGTCCGAATGCCGTGCACGGTGAGCTGGAGGTCTGAATTACATTTATTCTGTCGGAACGGCTATATCAAAGCGAAATTCTTGGCCATTCTGAAGGATTTCGAGAAAACTGGTATCACCGACCAAATTGGACGCGTCGGATCTATGACTGAAAGCAGAAGTGTCCTTATAATTGAGGCGGCATCACACCAAGGTAGAAACTGTACTCTGCCAGAGATAACAACAGTTTTAGCAAGCAAGAGTTCAAAGCGAACGTGGGCAAAGAACAACTGGAGGCTAGCGAGTCATGGCCGCCGCCTTTTCGTGTAAGTTAAGCATTAACCCTCGACGGCGCTATGTGCGTAACACGCACATAACTGCATCGGGCTGATATTACTCGCACTGAGCGCCATTGCAATGGACCTTCGACCTCTTGCATCGGGCTAATGCTGCTCGCACTAAACGTCATTGCAATGGACCTTTGACCATTGAAACAGCAGGGAGGCGGTATTGTATAAGCCGTGGCGCGCTGTCAAACGCCACAAGTAGCCCGCCTGCGTCCGCAGCTTATGACAAGTCAAATTAGGTCATACGGCTCGAGCCTTCCGTGCATAAACCCCAGCCCATAGTGTCAAGGAGCAAAGTTGGTACAGAAACAAAACAAGTGACGTGGGATAGTTCTCGTTACCCTCACCAGATATCAAGTTTTGACGCGATCCAGGACATGACAAACCAGGTAGTGCAAAGTCAAATATTATTTCCGTGAAGGTTTCTTCCTTTGCGCGTGCGGGCTCGCTTTACGTTATATGCATCGGAAAAATAGAATATCATCGTCCTAGCTGTGTTCCTAGCTGTGGTCCTAGCTGCGGCATAAAAGGGCGAAGAAAATGGCACATGTCGAAACAACATAGTTTATCGAGTAATTGAACTAAAGTGATACCCAAACAACCTCGACAAAGAAGTTTATTACCCGAGGGCTATGACAAACAAGATCTTTGAATTTGCGGAGGCCGTTTACAAATTGCAGAAGCCTGCGTGCTGAACTTTTTAGAACAAAGCGTTTGATGAAGCTGGTAATTCACACGAAAAAAAACAGAGCAAATATTTCTGAGATCACGCCATCGCGGGAGCGTTAACGCCACAGCGGTGCACATACCCATCAGAGCCCACATCTCTTACTTGGGGCGGTACAACGCGTGGCATCAGCAGGCCGACCCTGGGGTGGAGAGGTCTGCCCGCAGCGGCGCCACCCAGGCCAGCAGCAGAAACAGCAGCATCGTCACCTGCCCACACAGCGTCATGGCAAGCGCAGTCTGCTGCCGCTCGAGGTGTTCTCGCACGACTGTGGACCTCGCACTCACCGGCGTCCTCGGCTCCAGGGCGGCGTGACGTCAGCGGGGCAGGTCATGGAGTCTGCGCGACCGGAGCCGGCTGCAGTGGCGCCACCTTTACGGGGTGATGAGAACTAGGAGGAAGGCCGGCTTGTGCGGCAAGCGGCCTATGCACTCGAGTGGTGATCTGGGTGCTTCGATTGCCTTTTTGAGATGCCACACTCATGCACGTTTATCATGCACCGCGAAAGGGCCCAGCAAATGGTTAATGTAACGGCGAGCTGCATACGTTTTCACGGGATAAGTCGGCAGCTGGATGCTCGTGCCCCTCAATGGCCATCCCACAATTTACGAAGGTTGCCATCATCAATAGGAAGGGGGGATATACGTGCCTTTTAGCATTTTACAGAATTAATGCGCATAAGCATAAACGCAGACAAAAACGGGGTACACAGGTAAAAGTAAATAAATAAAAATATGCAAGCTTGTGGTAAGCCATTCAGAAGACATTGCGTACATGGGACGCAGAAATGAGTTTTCAGTTGCAAATCATTATAGTCGTGTAACCCCTCTCCTCCCCGCTATTGCAAGCTCCTACCTTCGTCTCCTGTCGCAACATTACCCGAGCTGAAGTTGATGAAATTCGCAACACACCAAAATTTCATCGACAAAAATACGTCAGTTAGTATAAAATAGAACAGAAAACACTTCAACGCACTATTGAAGAAAATTATCCTCAGCCGCACCTCAAATATGCTAACAGGATGGCTCATCCTATTGGGGATGCTTTGTCGCCTCTTATTTCACTGAACAAGCATTGCGAGCGTGCAGCAGCTCCGGAGACGCTGCTCCGAACTGTTGCGTCTCCGGACGAGCAGCGGCCCTGCAGGCTTCAGTTCGTGCAGCAAGTGAAGCACCCCTCATATCAATGTCGTGTCCAGCGCATGTTAACTGTAAGAGTGTTGCTAGTAGAGCTGACTTTTTAGTGGCCATGTAATCACACTTATGTACGCATGCTCGATACTGTTAGCCTACCCGCGCTCAGCCAGCCCAGCTGCCCCAAGACAGTGTTGACAATGATCGCACTATTAGTGGTTTGTTATCACTGTAGGACGAAAAATTCGTTCAAACACAGCACCCGTGCAGCGCCCGATTCACTTACAACAGTGCAGCAGTACACATTCGACAGCAATAGCGATTACATTGTCTGACACATGCGGTGCCTTGGCATCAGGTGAAGATGACACTATTACTGCTGGAATCCCTGAACTGTACAGTCCCCTAACAGATAAAACGCATATTATTGCAGCTCATACACTGCGGTTATGTGTCGATCCTGAGAACAGTCTTGCTTGGGTGACTTCTGATGATAGCTGGAGTTGGTTTGAACATTTCTAACGTGGTTGGATCTAACACTTGGCCCGACGAGAAATATCGCTCACTTGCATAGTATCACCACGGAAGCAAAACTGCAGCTGATGATGTGCAATAACGCTGGAATAAGATCTGATAGGAAGACGTTGTCAACATGGAGCAGCATGCCATCACGGCAGCAAGCGCGGATGCTGTCCGCCGATGACACGTGCGTCCGCATTGACACGCGCTTTCACCAGTGTAACCAGCTGTTATTTGCAGAATATAAGTATGCTTGTTTCGTTTCACTGAGACTATCCGCAACTATCAAAAGCTCGCTGTTACCTCCAGCTGACCATTTTTGTTAATCAGCAAATTATGCGTTTCCATGTTAAACCAATGGTGCACATTTGCACTTGCCATGTGTAACACGTCAGGGTGACTAACGTCACATTTTACCAAAATGCGTTGTGCTACCAGACCTAAGAGGTCATCAACGTCTCAAAACCGCAAAAAACGTAACCCTTCACCATAAAAGAAAAAAAATCATTTTTACAAACGGGCATGCCTGCACACACTCCTTTGTCTCAACCGCATTGCTTTACTTTCATGTGGGTACGGATAGGGCATTGGGCATGCCCCTAGCCCCTGACGGCAAACGGCATTGTCGGCACGGATATGTAATATACGAAACGATATTTCGGAAAATTGGTTCATCAAAATATCACGCTCGACAGCGGGTGGCCAGGTGTCCTGGTAGCACTCACAGCTGTGATTTGCATTGGTACAAATGGTAGTGCGGCTGCTTCACATAAAGCATCAAATTATTGACTCCAGGCGATTTTATGAAGTTGCTTTTGAATGGCCTGAGATAATTGTCCTTAACCTCATACCTTACGATCACGCAGGGAGGGTAAGCAAATAATCAGCACTAGCTGAAGTTAGAAATAGAAGGACAAAGATTCGGGGCGTGGAGTCATTGGTAACATAAAACTCAACCAGCGACTCATCGCGCCATGTGTGATCGGTGAGACACTATCCGTTCAGGCACATTGTCACTAGGTACTTATCATTTGTGGCCGGGCCAAGAGCCAACCTTAACGTGTTCCGGGCGAAGCTACGCGTGACTAGAAAGCAGCGATGAGTACTAAGCAGTTAATCAAGGTTTGTCGCTCAAGTGGCTTTAGCTGTCAACATACCGCGCCAAATTAGCAAGGATTTTGTCTGCGCGAGTGCATCTCGACTCTGAGCCTGTTCAACCGGAAACAATGCAGTAAAGAAACGAAACTGTCCACCGCCGAAATGAAATCAATCGCAGGACACAATCCATCAATGGTTATGGGAAGTGCACAATATAGGACGAGTAATATCTAGTGTGAAAACTTGCCGACAAATCTTGCACTTGCCGCACGCGCGTATCAATCTGCCAAATCCTTCAGTGTTCACGGTCAAGGCTACCCGACTGGCGGCCTACAAACGTCCGACTTCTGACATGAAAACTCAACGCGTTGCCCACAACGAGTTTTCAGTCTTCAACCCGCTGGGGACGACTTAGCCCACAGCAGGTTAACAGGCTTCCGCTGTATGAGCCTCAGGTGCACATTTCCTACACACCCAACTCCGGTAGGGTGTGTGCCACGCGCCACATACCATGGCCAGTTTCACAGCCTGTGGGACGCTGAGGGTCGTAGCGGCGCCCGCGGTATGGGGTTTGCTGGCGACGGTTGGGCCGTTTGGACATGGTGCATCCGACGCTTGTGCACACAGGCAGACTCGACCATCCGGACCTGACCTGCACAATGGATGAGTGCATGCCGCCAAGCACGTGCCTTCGATACTCACAGGATGTTTTTCGCAAGTTTCCGGCGCTGTTGGCACTTTTCGCGGCTTGATGGATGACTGGCGGTCGCCGGCAGAACTAACCTTTATGGGGAGCGTAGGTAGCGAACAAATGCAAGATTCCAGGAAGGCGTATCAGCGGCCAGACGGAGATGCATCAAGATGATGATGATGTCAGGATGAACCGAACTGACTGAAAGCGTACACGCTTCAATTATGTCCTGTACAAAAAATTGACGAAAACTGAGGATGTTCAAGGGAGGTGATGTCTCGAATTTTCAAATCTAGCGCGCCTTCGAAGCCTTCGGAATGTCTAGTAAAAAGCCCCAGCTGCCGTCCGTGCTGGCTGAGATGTCGTCGTGGCTAGAATGCGCGGTGGCGGCCAGACAAAATGAATGTCCAGGCGTGCACAACGTAAACAACGCATCCATGAA